>NW_027495846.1:0-268687 GCF_021521415.1 Bidens hawaiensis
CGGGTTCAATAGATACTAATGAGGTTTAATTGGCTGTCAAATCTGGGTTAATTAGATAGAGTAGGTTACGCCCCGGCCTGGTACCCTAACAATATAATTTCTCCGTCCCATTAAAAGTGTTCACATTTTCTTTTTATTTTTCCCATTACAAATGTTCACTTTCAAAATTTATTAGCCAATTTTCAAGTTTACCCTTAAACACACACGATTAACATTAATAAACAATATTTATGGACGACCCACTTTCGAAGGACATTATTGTCATTTGATACGCAAAAAAGACAATAATTTAATCTACCTTAAAGTTTGTATTTTTCAAACTAAGACACTTTGACCGGGACGGAGGACGGAGGGAGAACCATTTTACTTGTATGCTATGCTATCAATATCGGTGCTATAGCGGTTATCGGTCCATCTGTAAAATAGTGGTCCAAATATCGGCCCAAATAGCGGTTCTGATATTTGCGGCACTATTTATGGATATTTTTCCGCTATTTGACTACAGATATATCGGATTTATCGACGAGTTTATCAGTTCAAAATTTTTGACCTAAATTAGTTAAACTTTTTGGCCCAAAGATGATCCTCGTTACCTTTTTTTGGCCCAGAGCCCAATTCCATTTGATTTAACCCTAAGCCTTAAATCTGAGGATGATTTCATGGCTTTCGATTAACTGATTAAGGGGCTGTTTGTTTTTCCTTAAAAGCTCTTCCAGACCACTTTCCTCTTCGCCGCACAGAACACGCGCAGAGGTTTTGGTCTGCAGTATGTTTGTTTTCCCGAAGACATTTCATTAAAAAACCTCTTCGCGCCTTCTTCTCCTAAAAGTGTTGTTCAACCCACTTCCCACCTCTTCACATCTTCATTCTTATTTTTTCATCAGACAAGCTCCTCTCAAACCCTAGCCAAGCTCCACCCTCTCTTCTCCTTCTCTTCGCCTCCTCCACCCTCCACCCCCACTGCCGGCCAGCCTCCACCCCCACCTCCGGCTGCTGCACCCCATCCTCACATCCGGCCTCCGCCCCAACCTCAACCTCCGGCCGCCACACCCCACCCCCGCATCCGACCGTCAAGCTCAAGATCTGCCACCACCGGGCACCACCTGTCCACCATTGTCAAGCTCAAGATCTGCCACCACCGGGCACCACCTGTTCACACCGTTCGTCAAGATCCAAGCTCCAAGATATAAGCTAAATATATGTAAACATTATAATTTATTTTTCAATTTCAATTTCACCATGTATTAGATCTGTAATCTTTTAATTTGCCTGATTTTAATGAGAAATTACATTTAAGGCCCCGTTACCGGTAGCCCTACTTTGGTGTTGGATTTACTCATAAACGCAGTTCTAAAATCAAAGTTAATTAAAAATTTCGCGGAATAATAAAAGAGTCAACCATTCGATACAATCATCCATAATTTGTCTTTTTAAAACATAACATAAAACATAGTGCCAAAACATCACGACCAATCTTCAGATGCCAGCCTCTTCAGTATTGCCATGTGTCTCTCTCAAGCCAGCTGCCTCAATCGATTAGCCTGCATGCATACTAAAAGTCAGCTACGATGAGTGAGTTCTAGTTAATCAGGCAACGTATGATTCATTCTCATATCTACATATGCACCCGAAGGTACATACCTTCCTATTATCTTACATACTTACATACGTACGTTCATTCTTTCTTTCATATTAACATACATACTTTTATTCATACACATACATTTTAAAGAGCCTTCCGCCCTATAACCTTCGCCGACAATATTAGGGTCGGTTCCCTACATTCGCCGACATTATTAGGGTCGGTACCCTACATTCGCCGACATTATTAGGGTCGGTTCCCTACATTTGCCGACATTATTAGGGTCGGTACCCTACATTCGCCGACATTATTAGGGTCGGTTCCCTACATTCGCCGACATTATTATGGTCGGTTCCCTACATTCGCCGACATTATTAGGGTCGATTCCCTCGTTCTATCTATACCTTTCGTACCTTTCTATACATTCATAATTAAAACATTCATACGTCCAACCATCATCTATACATCATATATATATGTCGATCATATCTTTATACTATCCCTTGACGGCACATGCAATATCCGAAGATCGTTCATGCATCGTCAAACATTCATTTATACATAAATCATATAAGGCATACAGTTACCACTTAAGGTAAGTGTATTAACTAATCACATTGAGTATGCACACAGCCCCGAAAACATATCAAGGAAATTGGGTTAGAAACTCACCTGGATTCTGTTGCGTTCACCATTAATAGTAATCCACTTCTTTAATTGAGCACGGCTAACTGTTATTTATACATGTGTGTTAATCATCCGCATAATAATTAAGTGGGTTATATAGTTAGCCTATGTATCATCTATGTTGGGCTTGCTGTTAGACTTAGGATAAAGGGGCCAGCTTGTTAACTATCTGGGCCCAACTGGACTCAAGCCCCAAAACCCAACAAAAAACTAGTCAGCCGAGAACTCTTGGCAGAGAACTCAGCTCGACCGAGAACCATGGTCTTAACCGAGAACACCATGGCCGAGAACCACGTGGCCGAGAACTTGGGCGCCGAGAACTCTCCTTGGCCGAGAACCCGTCTTGGCCGAAGTCTCAAGTTGACCGAAAACCATAAGGGTTGACCAAGGATTTTCACAGTTGGCCGAAAACCCCCAGCTCAGCTTATTTCCTATCTTAGGTTCCCACCTTGCCCAACTACTTGTTCTAAGGTTCAAATCATGAACCTTTTTCCCTTTATTATCATCACCCATAATTGTTTTACACTCGATAGTAATCCTTCATCAAGATCTAGTCTATTTTAGGTATAAAGTTTGGACCTTTAATCCTAAAACGTTCTTTAAGCTAGATCTAGGGTTTCATTCATGAACCGTATCTAACCATGAGTCCTTTACGTCCATTTTAATCATCAAGTTTGAAGCTTTATGATTTATCTAGACCCGATCTAGTCTATGTTCAATTTTCATACCATTCATAAAAATGAAAGCTTTAAGATCAAGAACATACATTTATATGGTTACTAGGTTACGGCTAGCTTGTTATGGAGTATTGATCTTGTATTTAGCTTGAATATCTAGGATCTATCAACAAAAGGTTTGATTTTTTTTATCTTGGCTCCTTGTTCTTGCTTGCGGCCGAAATGGAAAGATTTGTAGGTGTGTTTTGGTGTTTAGAGAAAATAAGATGGATAAGTTGGATGTTAATGGAAAGATTTAGGGTTTAAGGGGTTTTTATACTCCCTTAA
This sequence comes from Bidens hawaiensis, assembly GCF_021521415.1. Classification (NCBI taxonomy): domain Eukaryota; kingdom Viridiplantae; phylum Streptophyta; class Magnoliopsida; order Asterales; family Asteraceae; genus Bidens; species Bidens hawaiensis. The sequence goes on from NW_027495846.1 coordinate 3,274, forward strand.
GCCCATGGACCTAAGGCCCATCTTTCCTTTTTAATCCATAATTACTCCATCTAATTTAGTTACTTATCTTTCTCTCTTAATATTATTTTATTTACTAGCCCAAGTAAACTTTTCCATAATATAATATTTAAAATATTATTATTTGAGATTCGGGATGTTACAAGTCTTCCCTCCTTAAAGAGGTTTCGTCCCCGAAACCTATCTATTACACGAACAGATTAGGGTAAAACTTGCGCATCTCATGCTTAGCTTCCCAAGTATCATCTGACCCTTTGCGATGCTTCCATATCACCTTCACTAATGGTATAACATTGTGACGAAGCTGCTTTTCCTTTCGATCAACAATCTCTATGGGTTGCTCAATGTAGTTCAGCTGTGTATCGACCTCGATATCCATCAATGGCACGTGAGACGTGTCATCAGCTAGACATTTACTCAAATGAGAAACATGGAAGGTTGAGTGAATTCCTTCTAACTCTTCAGGCAAATCCAGTTTATAAGCTACTTCACCCACAAGATCTATGATTTTGAATGGTCCAATGTATCTCGGACTCAACTTTCCCCTCTTTCTAAAACGAATGATTCCTTTCCAAGGCGAGACCTTAAGCATCACATTGTCACCAACGTTAAACTCGATCGGTCGTCGCCGCTTGTCAGCATACGACTTCTGTCTGTCTTGAGCGGCTTTCATTCTTGCCTTGATCTGATCGAACTTTGATGAGGTTTCTTTCACAACCTCTAGGCTTCCCATCTACTTCTGACCAATCTCACCCCAACACACCGGGGTTCTACATCGTCTACCATAAAGCATCTCGAACGGCGGCATACCAATACTTGAATGGTAGCTGTTGTTGTAGGAGAACTCTGTCATATGCAGATGATCATCCCAACTTCCTCCAAAGTCTAAAACACAAGCACGTAGCATATCCTCAAGGGTTTGGATTGTCCTTTCAGACTGCCCATCGGTTTGAGGATGATACGTCGTACTGATGTTTAATCTTGTTCCCATAGCTTTGTGGAACTTCTTCCAAAACCTCGAAGTAAACCGAGTATCCCTATCAGACACGATTGATAACGGTACCCCTTGCTTGGACACAACCTCTTTGATGAACAAGCTTGCTAACGTTTTTGACGAGATCGCCTCTCGTATAGGCAGAAAGTGAGCACTCTTGGTCAAACGGTCCACAATCAACCAGATGGTATCATGATGCTTAGCTGTACGAGGTAGCTTAGTTATGAAGTCCATGGTGATGTGTTCCCATTTCCACCCAGGAATCTCGAGCGGTTGCATTTTTCCATAAGGCTTCTAATGTTCGGCTTTGACTTGTAAACAAGTTAAGCACTTACTAACATACTCCACCACATCATTCTTCATTCCTGGCCACCAGTAATCCCTCTTCAAGTCTTGGTACATCTTTGTAGCTCCTGGATGAATCGAATATCTTGACTTATGAGCTTCATCTAAGATTCGACCTCTGAGATCACCATGGCGAGGAATCCACATACGGTCAAACCTAGTCTTAACACCATGAGTGTTTTCCATCAGCGCATCTTGTTGGCCGTAAATTCTTTCTTTCTTCACTAACCCTTCGTCTACTAATACCTCTGACTGCACTTTGATGATTTCTTCAAAAAGACGTGAATTCATAATCAGCTGGTATGACTTAACTGTTGCAAGGACTTCCTCATTCTTACGGCTTAGCGCGTCGGCAACCACATTAGCTTTACCAGGATAGTACGTAATATCGCAGTCGTAATCCTTAATCAGCTCCAACCATCTCCTCTGTCTCATGTTCAATTCCTTCTGCTCGAAGAAATACTTTAAACTCTTATGATCTGTGTAGATGGTACACTTAGTACCGTACAGGTAATGTCTCCATATCTTAAGAGCATGCACTACAGCTGCTAGTTCTAAGTCATGCGTCGGATAAGTACTCTCATGGACCTTCAATTGTCTAGACGCGTAAGCTATCACCTTTCCTCGTTGCATCAATACGCAACCTAACCCACGATGCGAAGCATCAGTACAAATCACCAAGTCCTCGTCACCATTGGGCAAAGCAAGGATTGGGGCTTGCGTGAGTCTCTTCTTTAATTCTTGAAAAGCTTCTTCTTGGAACTTTCCCCAACTGAATACTATCGACTTTCGGGTCATACCTGTCAACGATGCGGCTATCTTGGAGAAACCTTCGATGAATCTCCTATAGTAGCCAGCTAACCCTAGGAAGCTTCATATATCGGTCGGATTCTGTGGAGTCTTCCAGTTGGTTATCCCTTCATTCTTAGCTGGGTCCACCATAATTCCTTCAGGATTTATCACGTGACCTAGAAATTGTACTTCTCGCAACCAGAACGCGCATTTCGAAAACTTACATACAACTTCTCTTTCTTCAGAGTCTCCAATACCTCTTTTAGATGCTCAGCATGATCAGACTCGCTCTTTGAATAAATCAATAATCGTCGATGAAGACAATAACTGACTTATCCAACATCGGCCGACACACCCTATTCATCATATCCATAAATGCTGCAAGAGCATTTGTTAGACCGAATGACATCACGAGGAACTCGTAGTGTCCATACCGCGTCCGAAACGTTGTTTTAGAGATGTCTGCCTCTTTCACTTTCAACTGGTGATAGCCTGATCTGAGATCTATTCGTGAGAACCAACTTGAACCTTGCAGTTGGTCAAACAGATCATCAATCCTTGGCAAAAGGATATCTATTCTTTTCCGTAAGCTTATTCAACTCGCGATAGTCTATGCACATTCTCATACTTCCATCCTTCTTCTTCACGAATAACACGGGTGCGCCCCACGGGGAAACACTTGGTCTAATAAAACCCTTGTCGAGGAGTTCTTGCAGTTGGGACATCAGTTATTTCATCTCGGACGGTGCTAGACGGTAAGGTGCTTCCGCAACGGGTTGGGCTCCTGGTACTAAGTCTATCTGGAATTCTATCTCGCGCTCCGGTGGCAACCCCGGAAGATCCTCTGGGAATACTTCTGGGTAGTCGCACACGATAGGAACATCTTTCATTTCTTTTGTCTCGGCCGTAGCGTTGAAAACATACGCCAGGTAGGCACCACACCCTCACCTTAACAAACCTCGGCTTTTATCATCGAAATGACATTAAGCCCATAACTTTCCTTATCACCATAAACCGTCACCGCACTACCATCCAAGGACCTTAACCTTATTATCCTATTCTAACACACTATCTGAGCTTCGTACTCAGACAACCAATCCATTCCCAAAACCACATCGAACCCTCCTAAGGTCATAACGTACAAGGTAACAGGGAACTCATGTCCCTCTAACTCTATCTTACAGTCCTTAACCATTTTCATTATTTTAACCGAAGTGTCACTAGCGGTTTCTACTATAAAAGTTTCAGACACTTGGAAACATTTCATTTTTGCTAATTTACTAAAGGACGTGGCTACGAAACTTTTGTTCGCACCCGATTCAAATATTACTGAAGCGGAAATACCGTTTACTAGGAACGTACCTGTGACGACATCTGGAATCTGCTTGGCTTGTTCCTGGTTCAGCATGTAGGCTCTGGTTCTTGGCCTAGCTTGTTCGGTATCCTTCTTTCCACTTCCTCCAGCTTCACCCTCAGTACACTCCCTAGCAAAGTGACCCGTCTTGTCGCATTTGTAACACGCGGGCTTAGCATGCCAGTCCTGAGCAAAATGCTCCATCTTACCACATTTGTAACAAGCATTAGATCCTACTATGCATTCCCCTCCATGGGACTTTCCACACTTATGGCACACATCAGAACCAGTGCCCCATTTTCACTCACCACCGTGCATCTTACCACAAGTCCTACATGACCTCTTTTCCTACACTTTCTGTCGCTTATCTCTGGGGTTCCACGTCTGAGTGTCGATTCTATTGGCAGGAATAACCCATTTCTTTTCTTTCTTCTCTTCCCCCACCACAACATCATCCACAGCCAGGTCCTCATAAACCATCTCTGCGAGTTCGACAGCAGAGTCAAAAGTAGCAGGTTTATTTGCCCGGACCAGCATGCGGACTTTCTGTGGAAATCCCCTCACATAGCACTTGATTCTTTTAGCCTCAGTATTAACCATATCGGGTACCAACCTAGAGATTCGGTTGAACTCTGTGGTGTACTCACGATGGGTCATTGTTCCAGCTTTCAAGTTCAGGAACTTCATCTCCGCCTTCTCAACTTCTGTGTCAGCATAGAACCTCTTCATTACCAACTCTTTCAGATCCTCCCACTTAATTGCCTTGATCTCCTCTAGACCCTTCCTCTGCTCAACCGATTCCCACCAGTACATTGCTTCCTCTTCGAAAGACTGGGTAGCATAACCCACAGCTTGGTCGGGACGGCACCCACTAATGTGGATAATCTTATCCATGGCGGTTATCCATTGAAGGGTAGCGATTGCGTCTCCCAAGCCAGTTAGCTTCGGTGGGTCACATCCCTTGAAGGACTTATAGTTGCACCCACCTCGGCCTCACTTCCTGTTATCAACCTTCACAGATCGAACTTCGCTCGAATCACCCTTCTCCCCTTCACCATCCTTCTTACTCTTTTCCCCAGACTTCTCAGCAGACTTTTCAGGATTCAGGTTCTTCACAGCAGTGGCTACAGCTTGAACAATAGCTGCTTGAATTGCGGGATCCAGTTGCAACCCTTCGTTGTTGTTCGGGTCTCTTCCAGCTGCGCTTCCTTCATCTCCGGTGTTAGAAGCGGTCTCAACCGAAGGTTGTTGGGCACGACGAGGCCTGCCACGTCGCCTAGTGCGACCTTCAGTCCTTGCAATTACTCCAGCTCCTACATTTCCTCCGGTTCCAGCCATCGTATTCTAAAAGGGAAAACACAAACGTCATCACTCAAGGAACTATATAGTACAAGGATAGTAAGGCTAACAGGTAATGACAGTGGCCAGCTGTGATTAGCTGATCACATTACTTTCCGTGTCCTATACACTTCCCTTTATGAGTTTATTTGTGCTGATTCTACTTTAAATAGTTAGTCAATCAAAACAATCAATTAATCCTATCCCTATCGTTCACATATCATTTCTTTATCATTTAACATACATCATTTAATCATACATCTTACCTTTGCTGAGCTTGCTTGAGCTACACTTGACATTCTTGAACTGGCATCTTCTTTCTTTTCTTACTTAAATCTCATTCTCTGTTTGAGTCTAAGCATGTAGGATGCTCAAATCTCTCGAACTTTGCTCTGATACCAACTTGTAGGGCCCCGTTACCGGTAGCCCTACTTTGGTGTTGGATTTACTCATAAACGCAGTTCTAAAATCAGAGTTAATTAAAAACTTTCGCGGAATAATAAAATAGTCAACCATTCGATACAATCATCCATAATTTGTCTTTTTAAAACATAACATAAAACATAGTGCCAAAACATCACGACCAATCTTCAGATTCCAGCCTCTTCAGTATTGCCATGTGTCTCTCTTAAGCCAGCTAACTTAGTCGATTAGCCTGCATGCATACTAAAAGTTAGCTACGTTGAATGAGTTCTAGTTAATCAGGCAACGTATGATTCATTCTCATATCTACATATGCACCCGAAGGTACATACCTTCCTATTATCTTACATACTTACATACTTACGTACTTTCATTCTTTCTTTCATATTAACATACATACTTTTATTCATACACATACATTTTAAAGAGCCTTCCGCCCTATAACCTTCGCCGATATTATTAGGGTCGGTTCCCTACATTTGCCGACATTATTAGGGTCGGTACCCTACATTCGCCGACATTATTAGGGTCGGTTCCCTACATTCGCCGACATTATTATGGTCGGTTCCCTACATTCGCCGACATTATTAGGGTCGGTTCCCTCGTTCTATCTATACCTTTCGTACCATTCTATACATTCATAATTAAAACATTCATACGTCCAACCATCATCTATACATCATATATATGTCGATCATATCTTTATACTATCCCTTGACGGCACATGCAATATCCGAAGATCGTTCATGCATCGTCAAGCATTCATTTATACATAAATCATATAAGGCATACATTTACCACTTAAGGTAAGTGTATTAACTAATCACATCGAGTATGCACACAGCCTCGAAAACATAGCAAGGAAATGGGGCTAGAAACTTACCTGGATTCTGTTGCGTTCACCGTTAATAGTAATCCCCTTCTTTAATTGAGCACGGCTAACTGTTATTTATACATGTGTGTTAATCATCCGCATACTAATTAAGTGGGTTATATAGTTAGCCTATGTATCATCTATGTTGGGCTTGCTGTTAGACTTAGGATAAAGGGGCCAGCTTGTTAACTATCTGGGCCCAACTGGACTCAAGCCCCAAAACCCAACAAAAAACTAGTCAGCCGAGAACTCTTGGCAGAGAACTCAGCTCGACCGAGAACCATGGTCTTAACCGAGAACCCCATGGCCGAGAACCACGTTGCCGAGAACTTGGGCGCCGAGAACTCTCCTTGGCCGAGAACCCGTCTTGGCCGAAGTCTCAAGTTGACCGAAAACCATAAGGGTTGACCAAGGATTTTCACAGTTGGCCGAAAACCCCCAGCTCAGCTTATTTCCTATCTTAGGTTCCCACCTTGCCCAACTACTTGTTCTAAGGTTCAAATCATGAACCTTTTTCCCTTTATTATCATCACCCATAATTGTTTTACACTCGATAGTAATCCTTCATCAAGATCTAGTCTATTTTAGGTATAAAGTTTGGACCTTTAATCCTAAAACGTTCTTTAAGCTAGATCTAGGGTTTCATTCATGAACCGTATCTAACCATGAGTCCTTTACGTCCATATTAATCATCAAGTTTGAAGCTTTATGATTTATCTAGACCCTATCTAGTCTATGTTCAATTTTCATGGCTAACCGTTCATAAAAATGCAAGCTTTAAGATCAAGAACATACATTTATATGGTTACTAGGTTACGGCTAGCTTGTTATGGAGTATTGATCTTGTATCTAGCTTGAATATCTAGGATCTATCAACAAAAGGTTCGATTTTTTTTGATCTCGGCTCCTTGTTCTTGCTTGCGGCCGAAAGATTTGTAGGTGTGTTTTGGTGTTTAGAGAGAATAAGATGGATAAGTTGGATGGAAATGAAAAGATTTAGGGTTTAAGGGGTTTTTATACTCCCTTAAGCCCATGGACCTAAGGCCCATCTTTCCTTTTTAGTCCATAATTACTCCATCTAATTTAGTTACTTATCTTTCTCTCTTAATATTATTTTATTTACTAGCCCAAGTAAACTTTTTCATAATATAATATATATATATATATATATATATTATACACCGCTATCCCGCCGCAATAACCAATATCTCAGATGTCGGTCAATGACCGACATCCGCTATTTTTTGACATTAACTGCGTAGCTTGTATGTTAGACTTTATTTCCTTTATGATGATGTAAATTAGTTAATATGGATTCATATTTACGTAATGTCTAGATGTCGGCTTGGGCTATTTTACTTGGCAATCCATACCCGGGTTCCATATATGGCATTAATGTTAAATCCAGTACCCAAATTCGCGGATTGTGAGTCTTAGAAACAGGACGCTTATCCAGACAAGTAACAATGAATATCAGATAAGAAAACTAGACTAGTTGGGAAGAAGCAAATAACTAACAGTAAACATGATTAGTGAATGGTAGTTGAATATCATTCAATGTCCCTTCTAAATTAAGGACTGTTCCTTTTATATGAGAGTAGGGAAAGGAACACTAAATACATTACATGATGGTGTCGGGACGAACATGTTAATTTCGTACAATAATGACAGGCGACGTCTCTCTAGATCTTGCCCGTTAAATGTTTGTGATCTAGCATTCGATGGCTGGGAGGTTGACTTCTTGGCCTGGCTGTGCCGGTCTTGTGTCCCTTCTCTGGATTAACTCCAAAATTTATAAGTGTACCTGAGTGACTGAGTCGATTTATCCAACCTTCCAATAAGTGACAGATCCAAGATTTTTTTTTTCCAACCAGGTCCTTTTTTTTCGATGTAGATTTTTCAAAGCCCAACTTTAGAACTTTTGGAGCGGTCATTGTTTAAATCATGTCGGGGCTGGTATTGTTTAAAGAATACGAGGACTCAAACTTTCTTTCTAATTATGTCTAAGATTTTACTTACGTTGTGTGTTACTTGGAATCTTGGATATGAGATTTTTATAACTTTGTCTCTAAAAAACTATTTTTAAACCAAACAAAACCCTAAGTTTAATTAGAGTTTATAGAATCACAAAAATAAATTGCGTTTAAACCAATAAAGCACTAAGTTTTAATAATATTTTAAATAACACATAAATAATATGAAAACAACTTTTAGAGAGACTTCAACATGTGACCATTGGATTTGAAAGCAAGGGATTCAATGTAGTGATAAGTTAATCACAATGAGTTTTACCTAAAAATTTTATGGGACTCTTGAATAAATTAAACTAGCAATTTTAATATATTTGTAAAGAAGATTGGGGTCTGGGACTCGATCCATGTTAGTTGGGTCCGCCCCTGCTTCCAATGTCATGGCCAGACTTGTAAGAGCATTTTCATCTCATTCTCTATAATTATGTGATTGAAGTTTGCAAATTATAGGGTGAGGTTGTGAGTGATTGTGAGTGTAAATTATAGGGTGGAGAGAGAAATGTAGTGATTTTTTGTAAATTTGAATAAACATTTGGGGAAACATTGTTTCCCCTATTTATTTTTTAATATTTGTTGGATTGGTTGTGAGTAGAGGAGAGAGAAAACTGTAATGATAAAGGTATAAAAAAATATTATTTAATTGAACATGAGAGAGAAATGTAGTGTTTTTTAGTGTAATTATAGAGATAGGGATGGGGAACGGGTTGAGAATGCTCTAAGTAAATATAAAAAGAAATAACTTATACCTAATTTTTTTAACGATCAACAAATAAATAATTGTCTAGGTACTCTATATGGGATGACCCAATGACAAAAGGCCACCACTAGTTGGCTCGACCCAGCCGTACGGGACTTTAATCGTCTCCAAGCTATCTCTAGTTCTTGGGGAAACCCAAGTCTAGCTAAACAAACTCAAATGAACTTAAATTTATGATCACTATTTGTTCTAAGACTAATTAAGAAAATGACAGAACAGGGCCGTCTTTGAGGCATGGCAGGGTAGTCGACGGCCACAGGCCCAACACCCTGCTAGGCCCGAAATTTTTTTTTCAAAAAAAATTATATGTATTTTTATAAAAAAAATATGTATAATCAATGTTTCAACACAATTATATAACTATTAGCTTGGTCTGGTCGTAAAGGGCTATGACATCTAACCAAAAGGCTGTGAGTTCTAGTCCTATTTAAGACAATTTTAAGATTATTTTTATACAAAAGTTTTTTACACAACTCAAATCATAATTAAATAAGCCCATTTAAAATTAAATTGTTTAGATCCAACAAAATGTTTCTTTTACTTAAGGGCCAAAAAAAATTTCGCCGTTGGTCCAAATTTTTTTTTTCCTTCAAGGAGCCGGCTCTGTGACAGAATATTACCATTTCGGATTCCTGCCAAAGTTATGCCGCTGGTTCTTTTACAATCTACGCCATCCAGTTGAAGGATTCTTTTTTCATTTTTTTTTGGTTTTTATTTCGTTTTTTCTTTTAATTTCAAACCCTCTATAGCGTTACAATAATGATTAATTAACTGTTATGAACATAAAATTTAATCTACCTACAAAGATACACATACGAGGTTGTACGTATCAGCTAATAAAAACTTGATCGTTAATTAACAATCACTTGAACTAAAAAGATACATATACAAAAATTTTGCATGTGACATATATATTACCAGGATACCAGATATTTTGAAAAGAAAAAAAAAACTTAATGACATGATCCCATTCATAAATAAATACACCATGCCGTTTTGGACACTTGGGGCCCTTTTTCCGGTTCTTCGGAATTGCATTGATGACATTCAACGTGTTGTTTTAATTAAGTCGCTAAATTTTGCAGTCACTTGCAACCCCTTCCGAAACATTCTTTCATAGCGCGTATTGCATTCAACAAATACATGCACTTCGGGTTCCATGTCGTTGTTGCGAATTTAGATTCAACCACCTTTGGTTATGATAATAAACAAGAAGTTATGGTTGTGCATGACATGACAGATCAGCTTACCTTAAATTCTTAATAAAGATCCAATGTTTTGCAACTTGCAGATGGCCCCGAGCTTCTTCATCACATGCATGCATTATCATTTACTTGAGTCGATACATATGCTTGGTAGGCCGTCTTTCATTATCCACAAACTGTAATTTTTATAGTCTATTTTAAGTATAATACATGCTAATTTTGGGGATTTTAGGTATAACATATGTTAAATTTAGGGATTTTAGGTATAATTCATATTAATTTTGTGTCTGTGAGTATGGGTGTGTTTGTGTACGTGTATGTATGTATATAAATCTATTAAATCATCTTTGTAAAATACAGATGAAGTTAAAGGCAGAGTTCGAGTCCCAAACCGAACCCAACAATGTGTTTGCGTTTATGTACTTTTATATGTTTATCAATGGTTGTAGTATGTATTTAGAAAAATCTGCATTTATTTGTAGTATATGTATGTATGTTGCGAAACAAGGAAATGCCGGGAATACTTAAAATAATACGATATCTGTCAGAGAGCATTAGCGGCGACATTTGAACTTTTAGCAGCAGCATTTGGTATTTTTGCCAAGGGCATTGTCGAAGTTCTATGTCAACGTACGGGTAACCGGATTGTCGCCGTTATGGCACTTAAACTTTGTAATGAAAGTTTCCATGTGAGGTGAATGAACATCTTTGTTTCTCTGTAAAAATAATGAGACACGAACTATGAGGAAAATCATCAATATAATCGCCGCCTACCTGTATTGGCGTAGGAGCAAGCTATTAGAGCTATGAGTTGGATTGAAAAGAAATGACTGTACGAGAGGTGATGTGTCGTGTCATATTATATACTACGGGTGAAAGAAAATTATTTTTTTGAATAATTGCACGTGGATGAAACACCGGCGTAGGAACAAAATGTTTCGTGTAGTTATTATCAAAACCAAGGGAGCTAATTAAAACCAAGGGAGCTAATTAAAGTTTAACATTGTATTCTCAATTAGGGCTATCATAACATGTTGGACACGACATGATAAAACACGATGAGCTGTTGTACTAAACACGAACACGACACGATAACTAATCGTGTCATTTTTTCCAAACACGAACACGAACCTGAACCTGTTTAGTAACAGGTTAACCTGTTAAGAGACATGTTTAAACATACAATGAATAATACATGTGTAATGAAAACAAAATTTTCAAAACAAGCATAACAGTCTTAGTTATTACAAAATACATAACATATTTGAAACAAAAAAACCATAATCCTTAACATATATGAAACAAAAAACCACAAATCCATGACATACTAGAAACAAAAAACCATATACCCAAATCATAACATCCATTAAAAATATAATAGCGGGTCCTAACATACATAAGTGAAATGCCGTATATAATTATTACTTTAGGTTTAGGACTTTAGGAGTGTATATTTATATATTATTTTTAAATTAAAAATCTACACATGTTACTAATATGTTAACAGGTCTTTAACCTGTTGGACTTGTTAGGACACGAATTTTAACATGTCTTAAACATGTCGACATGTTTAAGACACGAAACCTGTTAAGCTCAAACCCAAACCTGTTAAAATCTGTGTCGTGTCATGTCGTGTCGTGTTAACAGGTTCGTGTCATAAATTGATAGCCCTATTCTCAATAAATACAGTTATTAAAAATTTGGCGTTCGACTTAACATGTTTTCATCGTTTAATTAAAGGATGACATGTAATACTATACATTATACACCGAGAAAAATAACACTTACAAACAATAAAATATTTTCACGATATCTTAATTTAATAGTTCACATGTGGTTACACTAATAAAGCAAAACATAATTTTAAACGGAAAAAAATACAATAACAAATACGTCATAATGCTTGTAGTGAATGCTTACGATCACTTAAATACATGCTTGACAGCCCCGGGAAGGTGTGTATGTTCAAAATAAACATCCCATTTAATTGTCTTAGGATCAAAATAGAACATATCGGCTTCAACTTCGTTTTCTTTAACTAACTGACGAAGTTTTTTAGTATTCCTATCATCGTAACTGTCAAAAAAATTAAGAAAAACAAATCATTATTGAATTCACATCTGGAAATGAATTAAAGTGGTCATATAATTACAAATGAACTCACAAGCTTTAACTTATTGCAATGTAAAAACCGTCACAAAGATGATGTCGTTGGCTCGTTGCAATAGTTTGGAACAATATGCTTTGTGACTTAATTTAGGCTAACCTGTAGTGGTATCATATAACGAAGAGAAAAGTATCTTTGAAAGCTAGCCATGGAGTTCAACACCTTCACGTTGGCAACTATCACCGGCTTGCCTTCTATGTTAATCCATGGATGCTTTGAAAAATAGTTATACCCACTTTGTTGAATTAATTTGTACTTCAGTGGGTTCGATACTGAAGATCCAACATGATATATTATTTCACATGATGCTTGATTTGCGTGTGCCACCATTGCCGCAATCATAGCATTCACCACCATGTCTGCTGGTATCTGTCAGATCATTTTTACCCATTACAATTAGCGATTTCGATCATGAAGAGAAATTAATTAGCTATGATTATGCATAAACTGAACCCACCACGTCAATAACCGATTCAGGATCACCAAGAAAGCATGATAATTGGCCTTTGCCATAACCAACTGCCAAACTATCGATTGTCCTGTAATTTTAAAATGTGTACAAGGATATTATTAATTTTAACTGATTTTCTTATAAGAAAATTTCGAATAATGATAATTATAAAATTAGAAAAAATATGATGCGATGAATAAAATACCTTATGCCTTCGATCCAACCAGGGAAAGGTTCTTTGTAGGTGCGGGTGATGATAGTTGGTCGAAGAATGACTAACGGCATGTTTCCTTTCAAGTGCCCGAGCATCATTTCTCCTAATGCCTTGGTAAAAACGTATGTATTCGGCCATCCGAATTTATTTGCCCTGCATATGTATGGAATGAAAGCAATGTACGATTACGACACTGGATATTTATTAATCTAATGATGCTAATAGATGTAACAGAATTACTTTCATAATCTGGACATGTATTAATTTAATTTGATGAAAGGAAAATCATTTTTACCTCTCAATACCCAAATCTTTCATGGCCATTGTAATTGATTTATCGGAAGCTGTTTAGTCGTAACTAAGTTCTTTTAGTCTTTCTTCACTGATCTTCTTCTGTGTGTTGATGTCTAATCCATGAGCGCCATTAAGTGCGTCTCCCAAACGATATGGTGTTTCTAGTATGAGCCCCGGTGTCTCGCCAGATACATAAGCTGATTGAACGAATAATATAGTTATAAACTCATCATGTATTTAGTATTGAACTAGAATGACGAGTGTGTATATACTAACCAAGCAACTTTATTTTATCGCATTTGGCAGCGAAATTTAAAACATTTTTAGCCCCAAATGTGTTCAAAGCTAATGCGTCGTCGTACCTGTAATAAACCAAGTGAGAAAAATCAATATATATATATTTCTGTTTAATTGTTTCACATTGCTATATAAATGGTTCTTAAAATGTGATTAGTATGAAACACCACACCGAAGTTCTCAAAATAAGTACTATTTAAAAAAAAAATATTTGAACGGTCATTTGAATCATTAACGGTCATTATGATTTAAACTAGAAAGTAAATGTACCTTTCATCAAAATTGGTGGTGGCAGCTACATTGACAACAACATCAATATCTCCCCACATCTCTTTAATCAAGCCAGGGTCTTTTATTCCCAAATTTTCATAGGTGATGTCTCCAGCGACCGGAGTTACCTTTTCCGACAAGAAAGACTGCAGATTTGTGCCATACTTCTTTTTCAAGATATTGAACAAGTCCTTTGCCACTGCCTGAAAATGATTATAAATAGGAAAATGATTATAAACATTAATTAGTTGTTTTTAAAAATATCTTAGGTTTTAATTGAAATATTATATTATTATTTGTAGTCTGAGTTAACTCTGAAAATTATTCTGAGCTTTCTCTTTATTATTTCATTTAATATTTATCTACCATTCTATTCACTATGTCAAAAGTCTTGCACCAATAATGCAGCCATATGGGAGACACATTTTAAATTGAAATGGCCAACCTTAGATGTGAAACACCTGGTGATTATGAATAACTCCTTGTATTGTGATTAACTCATGCATTCATGAGTTAATCGAATGTGCAATACCACACCAAATACCAAGTATAATTAGCGATTAATAAATTGAAAACATAACTTATCTTTTTACGTACGTATTGAACTAACTAACACATACTTTAAAAAGGATTGATACATACCTCCTTATTGAAACGTTGCAAAGCAGATTTGGCATCAGGAGCCCTCACAAGAAGATATAACTTTTTCACATTCGGTTGAACTCTAAGTATCTTCTCCACAAATACTACAGTTACACAAACAACATAACGTATGTAAATAATAGTTATATATGCATGTGTATGTGTGTATAAACATATTTATATATATATAGAGAGAGAGAGAGATATAGAAGAGAAAAGGGATACTTTTAGCAAGAAAATCAATGGCACCAGTGATCAAAATGGTCTTATTATCAAGAAAACCAAGAATGCTATCCAACTCCATTCGTTGCAAGTGTGGCAAGAACACAACCACTTTAGAGAGAAAATGGCAAAGGAAATTGGTGAAGAAGAAGATAGAATGCAAGAAATATATATAAAGGTTAAGGTGAGAAACGAATGAGGGAGTTGGCAAGTGGTGAGTATTGAATTAAGGAGTACGCCTAATAAATGCTTTTGACCGGTTGTTTAATTGGTAAAAGAATATATAGAAAAGAAAAATCTTTATGCCTACTTATACTAAAAAGATTTGATATTACATTATTTTTTGAAGCAAAAAAATTGACATGTTAATTGCTTATTGAAAAGCATATCTACGAGATAATAGTACGTTGAAGAACAGACATTTTTCTGGATTTCATACGTACCTCATGTATAGTAAGAGGTAAATCAGAAATTTACAAGGGTTTTCTAGAAACATTAAACACTCTTTATATGTCCCGTATAGGGCTGTACGGAGGGTCATACCCTGGGCGTATAAACCCTCGAATAGCCCTATATGGGACGGGACATATAGGAGGTGTCCTAGTAGCCTAATAGGACCCTGTTTAAACAATATACATTTTTAATTGTGATAGAATTTACTTGTTTTAAGAGAAAATAATTAAAATGTCTGTTTGAACAATAAATAATTAAAAAAATATTCATTTGACCATCTTATTTTCAAAATGTTCATTCTAAGTCATGTAGATTGTAGAATCAATGGTTTTTAATCATTCTTCAATGTGATTTTTAACCAACTTGATTATCTCACTTATCCAAAAATAATCTTGTTGGATGCAATAAAATTGTTATTAGAAAAATAGATAAATCTTGTCGGATGCCTAAAAAATCTCATCAGCTCCACCGAGTAAAAAAACCACTATAAAACCGACAGTTTTATAACGCGTGGCAGAATCTTACTGGTTGAAAATCTTGTCGGCTAATGATTAAAAAGTATGCGTGTCAACGAGATTAATAAGGGATGACATTTTGATATAAATGCATGGGGAAAAAGCTAGTCAAACGAATATTCTGTTACTTTGACTAGTTAAATGAACATTTTGATCATATATTTTTTCTTTACTTTTCTTTTACAGTTTTATAGATTAGGATGGATTCATGTATGTCTAGACGTCGGCTGTGGTTATTATAAAATGTAATGCACTTTGACAAGTAGTCTAGCCGTAATAAGAGACAATTAACTAATAGTCTAATGTACTTACCTATTTTGTTAATGAAGCTAATTACGTAATATAATTAACTTGAACTTATGATAGTTCTTGTTCTAAGGTTAAGAAAGTGATAAACTATTACCACTCCATGTCAAGCAGGCCGACAGGTTCCGGAACACGTTATTTACATGGAAAGACCGAACAATGTGTACGTGTGACTACTCGGACATGCATTACGTTTTCAGACTGTGAAGAGGTAGGTCCCAGCAGAGCCCAGTTGGACCCGCAAGACTCACCTTAAACAGGGACGTCTGCGCAGAAACCAACTGGATCCGCAGGACCAACTATGCTCAGAGACGTGACGTCCTTACGCGCAGTACGCAAGCTGTTCCCGCAGGAAATGCCTCCCAATGGTGAAGGACTCCGCCTGTCCCCGCAGCCTCGGATACAAGCCATTAGGGAAGGCCACCCGCGCAGCAAGGCTACACGCACAAGGCACTTAGCTCTCAATCACTCAGTGTCACCTGAAGGAATGAGCGAAGCCGGGAACTATCCCGCACGAGGGCGGGAGGGGGAATACTCCCGCCCAAATAAGCCAGTCCGTACGATACAGGAAGATCTTCTGTACTGTACCTGACGAGGTATGGGAAAAAGATCTGACTAAAGATACGACAGCTTACTGACACAGTATGGCGAGCAGCATGCTCCTGTACTGTGTCACTGTTAGCCGCTGCCTACTCACCAACTACTGCCATACCACGTGCGTAGCCGGCAGTTGGTGGAAAAGGAATAGTATACAGCAGGCCTGGTCGCTATCAGCCGCTACCTACCCACCAACTACCAGCAGGGCACGTGCGTAGGCTACTGTTGGTAGAACAGGAACACTGTTGCAGCCGGCCATACCTCATTGGAAACCTACCTTCGGCTATAAATACCCCATATGGTATGATCATCTTATCTTATCTTGTATCATCATATTATACCTGATATCTGCTCTAGCAATCTCTTAATATACTTTTATATTTAAAGAGCAATCTAGTCTGATTCTCACGCCGGAGGGTGGTCACAAGGAGGAACCCCCCCCCCATTCTCAGTGACGAGCTCACGGTGTCTGTTTTGCAGGTTCAGAAGAACCATCTTCCAAGGGTCTAACCCCTCGTGGGAAACATCTATCTAACCCCCAGGTTACCAGTAACCTGTCCGGGGTCCGGTTAGTGTTTCTTCATTGGCGCCATCCGTGCATAAAGCTAGAACTTTATTTTTCTCCAGTTATTTCAAACTTTCTACAAAAGATGGTTAGAGAAATTCCGGTAACCACAACCCCAGCTACTGGGGTGAATACCGGTAACACAATTTTTACAAACACTACCCCGGTTACCCAAGCCGGGACAAGTGAAGTAAATTTTACGAACACTACCCCAGTTACTCAAGCTGGGGCAAGTGCAGTAAATGATCGCCTACTGGGATCCACTGATACCCAGCTTGAGAAACGAAGACTCCCCTGCCAAACTCTCGATGAAGTTAAGGCATGGGCGGAGGCACGACAAAAAGAATTCCAGGCTGAGTTGGACGAACGCTTGCGTTCCGTACAACAGGCCGACGAACTCGAATACTGGGAGGATGACTCGGAGGAATCCGACTCCGACGCGAACCCTCGCCATAAGGCAAAAGGGAAGCGTAAGGAAATGGAATCCCAACCGAAAAGGCATTTTGGACAAGCCTTCAAACCAAAAAGCACAGGTGGAAGTCCACGAGACTTCTCCAAAACGTTCAGACCAAACGTAGCAAATGCGGGAACGTCCAAATTTGCAAGGGACATTGCGGAAGCAATCGCCCCAAGGAGTGCCAAACAAATGCCTAACATAGGCACATATGACGGTATATCTGATCCAGACGATCATTTGAACAGGTTCATAGCGGGGGCAACCGTCAGCAATTGGACGGAACCCACGTGGTGTTACATGTTCCAAATGACGCTTGTTGGGGCTGCTAGAGCTTGGTTTGATCGCCTACCGGTCAACCACATCTACGACTGGGCAGACTTCCAGCAGAAGTTTAGCCAACACTTCAGCCAGCAACGGAAGTATACCGAGGAGCAATGGACAATCCTCAAATGCATACGAGAAGAAGATGAATCTCTGCCAAACTTCATCACTCGCTTCAACTCAAAGAAGCTAAGTTTGGGCAATATCAGCGAAGATCTTGTTCGCGCTGCCTTCATCCAGGGCGCGCATGACCCAGAGCTCATCCGCACCCTAACGGGTAAAGATGGCATGCCATCCACATGGGATGCCATCATGACAGCAGCAAAACGCTATGCGGAAACGGAGAAGCAACTGGTAGAGATCTCCCACAGAGCACAAACCTCTACACTCAGAAGACGAGAGAAGACAACGTCCTCACCGCCCGACTAAATAAAAAGCGAAAGCAAGGCATTTGGCAGTCAAGGGTAAACTTTGACACCTCATCCGGCTTGCAACATCGATTGGGCGGAAGGGATAATGCACAGCCGCACCGGAACTCCAGATGGACGCCACTCAGCAAAAGCGTCACTGAGATATTCGCCACTGAAGAGCTCCCGTGGCCAAAGCCTCCAATAATCCGACATCGTCACGATGCTGATCGGAGCAAATACTGTGACTTTCACAAGACAAAAGGCCACAACACTGAAGAATGCACAGACGTAAAAGACATGGTCGAAGCATTTGTCAGAGATGGGACGCTCACGCACCTCGTGGCGCAATAAAGGCTGAGCAGGCGGGTGCGTATAGAACCCCAGCTGGGGAAAACACGAATCAAAATTCCGGCTTCAATATCGAGACTACATGCTGCGTAAAGAACGAGATCCCGAACCAGGTGCGTATCGGCTCGATGGCACTCCCATCCCAACAACATGGAAGGGAGCTCATTTACACAGTTTGCATGTAAATCAATTCCAATTTGTAAAGAAAAGGCCAAGAGCCACTTCTAATGGAAATGATCCTCTTTAAGAACATCGAAGCTGATGATTTTACATTTATACTTTTCTGAACACTAATATGCCGGTTTTCACCGCATAATTACGTGAAGTCATTGCGTGGGAAGGCGGTCCTACCCGCACGAACCCAATAACGTGACAAACCTTCACGCAGGTCAGTTGAAGGGGAAAGAGTTCAATTATCCCATTAAATGAAAGTGCCGGTCTATCCGCATGAATCATTAAAGGAAACTGAATAATAACCTATCAACAACCGCGCGTCGAACGGTTAAACTATGCAACACTGGTGACGGCATTCACATTACGTGAAGTCGTTGCGTGGGAAGGCGGTCCTACCCGCACGAACCCAATAACATGGCAAACCCTCACGCAGGTCAGTTGAAGGGGAAGAGTTCAATTATCCCATTAAATGAAAGTGCCGGTCTATCCGCATGAATCATTAAAGGAAACTGAACACTAACCTATTGACAACCGCGCGTCGAACGGTTCAAAACAAAATTCTTGAAAGGATGAGGAAAACCTACACGCAGGTCAGATAAGGGTAAAGTTTTGCCATCCTACTAAGTGCAAGTGACGGTTCTACCCGCACAATCACGAAAGAGGAAGCAAAACTTCACACTTATCAACCACGTTCAAAGGTTAACTTATCCTCAAAGGATGAGGAAAACCTACACGCAGGTCAGATAAAGGTAAAGTTTTGCCATCCTACTAAGTGCAAGTGACGGTTCTACCCGCACAACCACGAAAGAGGAAGCAAAACTTCACACTTATCAACCACGTTCAAAGGTTAACTTATCCTCAAAGGATGAGGAAAACCTACACGCAGGTCAGATAAGGGTAAAGTTTTGCCATCCTACTAAGTGCAAGTGACGGTTCTACCCGCACAATCACGAAAGAGGAAGCAAAACTTCACACCTATTATCAACCACGTTCAAAGGTTAACTTATCCTCAAAGGATGAGGAAAACCTACACGCAGGTCAGATAAGGGTAAAGTTTTGCCATCCTACTAAGTGCAAGTGACGGTTCTACCCGCACAATCACGAAAGAGGAAGCAAAACTTCACACCCATTATCAACCACGTTCAACAGGTTAACTTATTCTAAACACTTGGAAAATTGCTAATTTAAACTAAGTATGCAAGTCATAAGTTTATAAAGCAAGGAACCCAAGGAAGGAAATAACAATCTTATACGCAAAAAGATTAATATTTCACAAATGAATTATTACAAGAATGGCCGGGTAACTACCCGCCTACGAAAAGAAAAATAAATACATCCGTACAAGACTATCCTAGCAATGGGAAGGGATCTTCGGGATCAAGCCTCAGGGCCGCCTCCACTTGGACCCGCTCCATCAGAAGAACGGGGCGGTTCGAGGAAGGCTTTAAGGACAGCTAACCCATCATCAGCCGCAGCTACTTGGTTCACCTTCTCCACCACTGGATGCGGGAAGGCGGCGTATTGATTTACTGCTTGGTCATATATGGCTTCAGTATCAACATTGTACAAAGGGAAGTTGGAAGGCGGGAAGCCTTTCTCAACGAACCCTAGACCAAGCAGGAAGCCAGCCCGTTCCCCATCCTCGTGAGAAGCATTGAGGGCTGCACTCATAGCATCGTCGTAGGATGTCTCTGAGAAGACCCGATGCACAACCTACAAAGAAAATACAAGTGTCAAACACCTTTTCTATGTACAAAGGAAAGCGTGAAGACGTTAAGCTAAAATACCTGAGGCAACGCTTCTCGAAGAAGCCATTCCTTGGCAACCAGGGCTTGGGTGCAGGCGCGTTCGGCTTCGCTTTTATTGAGGTTGGCAAGTTGCACTTCCTTTGCAGCAGCCTCTTCAACGCCCTTAAGCTTCCGCTCGGTGTGGTCAAGCACGCCCCTCTGGTCCAGGATCTCTTGGAGCTTCTTGGCATCTTCCATGGCCAAGGCATCATGAGCACGTTGGAGAGCCTCTAATTTGGCCTTGAGCTCCTCGTTCTCCACGTGTAAAGGCTCAGCAACGGCCTCAGCCTTGGTGGCCCTCTCAGTTGCGTTCCTCGCAGTCTCCTTAGCCAGCCGAAGCTGTTCGTTAACAGCTTGGGCAGCCTTGGAGCGGGCCTCGAGTCGCGATTGAACTTCAACCTCGAGGGCCTTGAAGGCCTTCTCCTTCTCCGCAGCAGCTGCGGTCAACCGTTGGTTCTCCTCCCGAAGAGCCCGCGCCTGAGATACGTCCTTGGCGCGAGCTGCTTTCAACTTGTCGTTTTCACGACAAAGCAGCTCGACGCGCGGCTGCATCCGGGCCTGGAGAACCCGAAGCTCATTGGTTAGCCTACCCTCCTGGTAGCTAGCCATGGCTTCCCCCAACGCACCATGAGGAGCAGCGTGGCGAGCCCAGTCCACGCACTCCACAGGGGTACGAAGGGTTGTTCCTCGGCGTATGTTCCATCGCGGAACATACACTTCATTGGAATCCGACACTGCAAAAAAAAAAAAAAAAAAAAAAAAACAAAAAAGCAGTTAGGAAAAAGATGATAAAAATAATAGTAAAAAGGGGGCCAAAGGAACCCTACGCACCTGTAGGGTCTATAACAGGCCGATAACCGCCGAACCCATCACCTGAACCCAAAGGAAACCCATCCAAAAGGTTAGGCAGATGGGAAGGTGGCAAAGACTGGCGAGTACTCCCATGCGTACCTGATGGGCCGGCCATCGGTGCCGGTGGCGGGGGCATGGTGGCAGCCGCCGCAGTCGCTGCCAGCAGAATCCGCAGCAATCGTAACCGTCGGCTCGGTGAAGGATGCCGTAAAAATCGCACTCACGGCCGGCGGTGACGTCAACTCGGCTGGAACAGTCGGCTCAGAGTGAGCAACTGAACCTGCGGGAGCAGGCGCAGGCGCCTGGGTCGACGCCTCAGGTAGGCTGACCAAGCCTACCGTCATCGGCGGAGAGGTACTACTCGGTACTTCACCCTGGAATGCGTCAACATCCACGCCTGCAAAAGAAGATAAGTGTTTAAATAAATTTAGTGAAATCTACAAGAAGATAAGGATGTTTGTACTTACGGGTTTTCTTGAGCCTGAACGTACGGACGGGCGGGGACAAGCCCGATGGGGCCGGTCTCTTGATGCCGGTCACCGTGGTCGTCGTTGGTTCTCCGGAGGTAACAGTCGTAGCCTCCGGAACAGTGGTCTTCTCACCACCAGGGTTCCCCGCCACCTCTTCACTATCTGACTCGGTGTCAGATAGAAGCACCGGTTCAGCTGTGGAGGCCACCTTCTCCTTCCCTTTCCCGCCGGCAGCCTTCTTCTTCCGCACAAGCGGAGGACCATCTGCGGATTCCTCAGAAGAAGACAGGATGTAAGGAATTCCAGCAGCGGGTACAGCATTGAGGGGTTGAGGATAGAATATCGCCTTACCTGGCAGCCGGTGGCTCAGGATCTCTTGGCCCGGCGGATAGACCTCCACAAACCGATCCGCCGTTTGCTCCAAGATGGGCAACTCATTCTCGTCTAAAGCACGAGTGCCCACCCGCACGGGACCGTCAGCTTCCCGCGGGTACAGGAGCGACTCCAAGTCATTCCCATCTGAAAGAAAAGAAACAGTTAGAAGACAAACTAATATCAGCAAGAAAGACAAGACATACCATAAGGAATAGAGTTCAAACCGTATTCGAGAAGGATGGGAAACCGAGACGCCTCCTTCCATACCCGGCTCATCCCCAGCATCACCATCCCGGACTCCGCAAACCGGTAAACCGGAGATTGGACCCGGGATATCTTCGCGAACCATTCCGCCTCCTGGTAGCTGGAAGCGTGAAGGCTCGGAAGCGCTTGACCCTTCTTAAACTTCATGGCAATGGGGATGGCGCGGGCAGAGATGTAGAAGAACTCCCGCTTCCACGATCGGAGACTGCGCTCGGTCACGCAGATCTTCAAACCCTTAATACGGGTTGTCAGGGTGTACCACCCCTGGACGCACCTCCAAGTATAGAAGGTCATCAGGCGGTCCACGTAGGGCTCAATACCCAGAATCCGGCACACCCACTCGAAGTGCCGGACCTTGGCAATCGCCATCGGATGCACCTCGGTCAGGTGCACACCGTGCCTCTCCAGGACACGGTACACAAACTTTGTCAATGGGAACCTAAGGTTCCCATAAACAAAGAATGCAGCATATACCCCGATCTTGCCACTGGGGGCATCGTACACAGTCTGGTGGGATTCAGGAAACTCAGGCTCAAGAGACTCAAGCATGAATTTCCTGACGATATACTGGTACTGATCGACAGGTAGAGCACACTGGCACTCGCCAGCAGTACTCCTATCGTCGGCTACAGCTTCAGCATCATGAGAAGACATTATGCAGAAAGAAGAAAGTGATTTCGGGAAAATGCTTGCCTGAAAAGGGGAGTATTTGCCGGAAATCACTAAGAAGAAGAAGAAAGGTGAAAGTGTGGATTACAAAGAGGCCTCTCCCCCTTTATATACTAATCGCAATTAATGCGGTGAATTTAATGCGGAGGAGAGAGAAACCGAAGGTGCAATGAAACTATGACACGTGGCAAAAAGCAGGCTGGCAACAGCTGTTGACAGGACGTGTGCCAGTAATTTCGCGGCCACGCGCCCGAAAAATCGCGCCCACGCGCCGTAAAAAGCGTCTGGAATGACCATATAATGTCACGTCACCATAACTTCCTGCACGTCCTGACACAAGAAACCGTCACACGACGTTTCAGAGGTTTGGACTGTTCCTATCTTTCCACCAACCTTTCGAATTTCAAAATTCAAAATTTAAAAAATATTAAAAAGTAAGCGGGAAAATACCCCTTACCTTGGCAAACAAGTAACCGTAAGACGGATGCGGGTACAGTGTAAAGGCATAACCCTTCACGCACCTAGCACCCGCAGGGAATTGAAGCCAAGTAAAACCTTGGCAAACAAGTAACTGTAAGACGAATGCGGGTACAGTGTAAAGGCAAAACCCTTCACATACCTAGCACCCGCAGGGAATTGAAGCCAACTTTGGCGAACAAGTAACCATAAGACGGAAGCGGGTACAGTGTTAAGGCAAAACCCTTCACATACCTAGCACCCGCAGGGAATTGAAGCCAAATATTCCTCGGCAACCAAGTAACTATAAGACGGGAGCGGGTACAGTGTAAAGGCAAAACCCTTCACATACCTAGCACCCGCAGGGAATTGACGCCAGGAATACCTTGGAAGTAAAGTAACCATAAGACGATCGCAGGTACAGTGTTAAGGCAAAACCCTTCACATACCTAGCGCTCCGCTGGGAATTGAAACCAAGAAGGATCTTCTGGGCAATGCTTGCGTAAACGGAAATAACATCCCCGCATAGCGGGAACGTCGAGGACTACGTTGTTTGAAGCTCCAGGATGGAATTGGTGGTTTTAACATAATTGATCACTATGTTCAAAACTACCAAAACCTCACGGAGAATCCACACAAGTGGGACTCAACGCTCCTGACTTGCGAGGAGGTTACAGCCTACCCGCATCATACCCAAAGACCAAGCAGGAAACTCGGGCATTTCTGCAAGTGACAAGGACTTCCGCGGGAGGAATCCCCATGGAAAACCTTAAAAACCCTTTTCAAAACCCTGTGCTTAAGTCCAAAAGTTCACCTCACTTTATTAAACACGCATGAGAAGAACATTGGACTGGGGGGACTTGAAGAGGTAGGTCCCAGCAGAGCCCAGTTGGACCCGCAAGACTCACCTTAAACAGGGACGTCTGCGCAGAAACCAACTGGATCCGCAGGACCAACTATGCTCAGAGACGTGACGTCCTTACGCGCAGTACGCAAGCTGTTCCCGCAGAAAATGCCTCCCAATGGTGAAGGATTCCGCCTGTCCCCGCAGCCTCGGATACAAGCCATTAGGGAAGGCCACCCGCGCAGCAAGGCTACACGCACAAGGCACTTAGCTCTCAATCACTCAGTGTCACCTGAAGGAATGAGCGAAGCCGGGAACTATCCCGCACGAGGGCGGGAGGGGGAATACTCCCGCCCAAATAAGCCAGTCCGTACGATACAGGAAGATCTTCTGTACTGTACCTGACGAGGTATGGGAAAAAGATCTGACTAAAGATACGACAGCTTACTGACACAGTATGGCGAGCAGCATGCTCCTGTACTGTGTCACTGTTAGCCGCTGCCTACTCACCAACTACTGCCATACCACGTGCGTAGCCGACAGTTGGTGGAAAAGGAATAGTATACAGCAGGCCTGGTCGCTATCAGCCGCTACCTACCCACCAACTACCAGCAGGGCACGTGCGTAGGCTACTGTTGGTAGAACAGGAACACTGTTGCAGCCGGCCATACCTCCTTGGAAACCTACCTTCGGCTATAAATACCCCATATGGTATGATCATCTTATCTTATCTTGTATCATCATATTATACCTGATATCTGCTCTAGCAATCTCTTAATATACTTTTATATTTAAAGAGCAATCTAGTCTGATTCTCACGCCGGAGGGTGGTCACAAGGAGGAACCCCCCCCCCCTTCTCAGTGACGAGCTCACGGTGTCTGTTTTGCAGGTTCAGAAGAACCATCTTTCAAGGGTCTAACCCCTCGTGGGAAACATCTATCTAACCCCCAGGTTACCAGTAACCTGTCCGGGGTCCGGTTAGTGTTTCTTCAGACTGGTTCTTCCACACCGTCCAATTGAAATTTTTAATTTTTTTTTTCAATCCAATCTGCCGTCACAATCGTGATTTAACATTTAAAAAAAACAAAATTAAATGGAACTACAAAGATATATATATATATATATATATATATATATATATATATATATATATATATATATATATATATGGTAGGGTTAATGTAAAAAACAATATTTTTTGTGAGAAAAATAAGAATGGACTAGGCCCTTGGATCTATGATCTAGTGGTTGAGATTGGTAGTTTCTAAATAATTGTATTGTTTCATATTTACATTGTATAGTGTCATATTTAGGTGGTTTCTTTTATTTTAAAGTTATTCTCACACTTCTCACAAAACACTTGTTTTTTATTGAACTCTTCTCTCTCTCTCTCTCTCTCTCTCTCTCTATATATATATATATATATATATATATATATATATATATATATATATATATATATATACACACAAAGATTGCACGTGTCAACTACATATGCAAAATTAATAAAAACTTAAGGCATCCCATCCATGAATAATAAATGCACTACATATATAATAGTCCTTTGAGTATTGTCAAACTCGGCACATTTGAAATGTTGATGTGTTTGGCAGTTGGCACCATGCCGTTTTCCGAATTTATTTGCCCTGCATATGTAAGGAAGGAAAGCAATGTACGATTACGACACTGGATATTTATTAATTTAATGACACTGGCTTATAGATGTAACAGATTTACTTTACAGCAAGACCATTTTTACCTCTCTATACCCAAATCTTTCATGGCCATTGTAATTGATTTATCGGAAGCTGTTTAGTCGTAACTAAGTTCTTTTAGTCTTTCTTCACTGATCTTCTTCTCTGTGTTGATGTCTAATCCATGAGCGCCATTAAGTGCTTCTCCCAAACGATATGGTGTTTCTAGTATGAGCCCCGGTGTCTCGCCAGATACATAAGCTGATTGAACGAATAATGTAGTTATAAACTCATCATGTATTTAGTATTGAACTAGAATGACGAGTGTGTATATACTAACCAGTAGATACGTGGAGAAGCAACTTTATTTTATCGCATTTGGCAGCGAAATTTAAAACATTTTTAGCCCCAAATGTGTTCAAAGCTAATGAGTCGTCGTACCTGTAATAAACCAAGTGAGAAAAATCAATATACATATATTTCTGTTTAATTGTTTCACAATGCTATAAAAATGGTTCTTAAAATGTGATTAGTATGAAACACAACACCGAAGTTCTCAAAATAAGTACTTATTATTAAAAAAATGTGAACGATCATTTGAATCACTGGCGAACAACTAACGATCATTTCAACTCCATCATCAGAAGGGTTGACACATTAGAAAGTACTTATTAATTAGTAGATGATCAATAATTGATCGGTAACGATTATGATTTAAACTAGAAAGTAGTTGTACCTTTCATCAAAATTGGTGGTGGCAGCTACATTGACAACAACATCAATATTTCCCCACATCTCTTTGATCAAGCCAGGGTCTTTTATTCCCAAATTTTCATAGGTGATGTCTCCGGCGACCGGAGTTACCTTTTCCGACAAGAAAGACTGCAGATTTGTACCATGCTTCTTTTTCAAGATATTGAACAAGTCCTTTGCCACTGCCTGAAAATGATTATAAATAGGAAAATGATTATAAACATTAATTAGTTGTTTTTAAAAACATCTTAGGTTTTAATTGAAATATTATATTATTATTTGTAGTCTGAGTTAACTCTGAAAATTATTCTGAGCTCTCTTTATTATTTCATTTAATATTTATCTACCATTCTATTCACTATATCAAAAGTCTTGCACCAATAATGCAGCCATATGGGAGACACATTCTATTCACTATATCAAAAGTCTTGCACCAATAATGCAGCCATATGGGAGACACATTTTAAATTGAAATGGCCAACCTTAGATGTGAAACACCTAGTGATTATGAATAACTCCTTGTATTGTGATTAACTCATGCATTCATGAGTTAATCGAATGTGCAATACCACACCAAATACCAAGTATAATTAGCGATTAATAAATTGAAAACATAACTTACCTTCTTACGTATGTATTGAACTAACTAACACATACTTAAAAAAGGATTGATACATACCTCCTTATTGAAACGTTGCAAAGCAAATTTGGCATCAGGAGCCCTCACAAGAAGATATAACTTTTTCACATTCGGTTGAACTCTAAGTATCTTCTCCACAAATACTACATTTACACAAACAACATAACGTTTGTGAATAATAGTTATATATGCATGTGTATATGAGTATAAACATATTTATATAGAGAGAGATATGGGAGAGAAAAGGGATACTTTTAGCAAGAAAACCAGTGGCACCAGTGATCAAAATGGTCTTATTATCAAGAAAATCAAGAATGCTATCCAACTCCATTCGTTGCAAGTATGGGAAGAACACAACCACTTTAGAGAGAGTTTTATTAGGAACAAATTAGTACTTTAGAGAGAAAATGGCAAAGGGAATTGGTGAAGAAGAAGATAGAATGCAAGAAATATATATAAAGAGAGGTTAAGGTGAGAACTGATTGTCACAGCTCACAAGGTTACTATCTTGCAATATTATAAGTTTCAATATTTAATTAATAATTTCAAATAAAACAATTACAGTTAAATACATCAAGTATAACGAAATTACAACAATGTTAATTAAGTTTGTATACTGAAAACCATCTCTACGTGATCTTCATCTTGCTAAACAACAAAGCTGATAACCTGCAAATGCGTATAAAATATATTTTTTGTCAACAACACATGTTGAATGAGTAAAACACCAGTTCAAGACACAAAAATAATAGTATATATAATATATAAAGAAAGATGCAAACTGTTCCTGTGAGATAAACAGTTAAACCATAGCACATACACAAACAATCAAACATAAAGAAAGGGCTAAACCGTTGCCATGCGGATGGGCATTGGTTACCAAAAATTAGGTGTCGGTGAAACCATTGTCAATGCGTCGGACGCCGGCCACTACGACGGTCGTATGATCATACTAGACTGAGAATATGTTGGACCTCTCCGAATGCGGTTCAAATAAAGCAAGTAAGCAAATAACAAGTTCGGCATAAACTGATATACACACAAGGATTAAACAGTTGCAGTTTTGAATACTAGATAATAGATAAATATGATACGATACGCATATGTCCCAAAAAGGTTAAAAATAAGTAAAAAGATGAGTGATTACTCACCTGATTAGAGGAACGAAATACGAATGCGGATGTGAGAAAAGTAAATCCTTCGGCATATACCGTCAAGGATTCCTGTCACGACGCTGGATTGATGGTGAACCATCAATGAAACCCGACGGCGACCAAGGGGTACGAACAGAGAGTACACGGCTTGCTAAAAATCAATTAATTGATAGGGTATGGTCGCAAGGTGAGGAATAAGGTGTACTAGGGTTTAATCGCGTTTTTGATACGATTTAGGCATATACGTATTATGATATATGACGGGTTAGTAAATTATATAAATTAGTATCTTCAAGATCCTCTATTCCTAACTAAACGAGTCGGTGAGGCCGACTAAGGCAAGATTATCAACGTGATTAATTCGATTACCAAGTTTATAACGAGAATTGTGGTCCAAGGTGTTAAACGGGTCACGGATTATCAATTGGATTCGGGTACGGGTATATGGGTCTTGGGTGTGGGTTTGGATAGCTGGTTATATAGGTTATAATATAATAATTGCATATTAGAGCCTAAAATATGAGGAGGGAAGCACATGAAGGTAATAGTTATAGTTTTGGTACTTTTTGCCAAAATATGAAAAATATATAGATTTAAACAAATAAATAATGATATTATAAGAATTTGTTTACTCGATAAACACGATAATTTTGTTGATTAAATTTCCCGAAAATAAAAACGGGTCGAGTATTTGAATAAATGAAAAACCCGAGTTGTTACACGGGGTGCATAGGGAGTGTCCCTAATAGGCTAGTAGGACCCTATTTATAACGATATACATTTTTAATTGCGATAGAATTTACTTTTTTTAGGAGAAAATAATCAAAATGTCCATTTGAACAATAAAATTAAGAAAATATTCATTTGACCATCTAATTCTCAAAATGTTCATCCTAAGTCTGGTTGAATCAATGGGTTTTATCATTCATCGATGCGATTTTTAACCAACTTGATTCTGTCATTTATCAAATATAATCTTCTTGGATGCAATGAAATTTTTATTAGAAAAATAGATAAATCTTGTTGGACGCCTAAAAATCCCATCAGCTCCAACGAGTAAAAAAACCACTATCAAACTGGCAGTTTTATAACATGTGATAAAATATTGCTGGTTGAAAATATCGCCGACAAATAATTAAAAAGTGTGTGTGTCAACAAGATTAATAAGGGAAGACATTTTGATTTAAATGCATGGGAAAAATCTAATCAAACGAATATTCCGTTACTTTAACTAGTCAAATGAACAAATTGGTCACATGAACATTTTGGTTACTTACGTCGTCGGATGGTTCACATAACTACTTAGGTCGTCGGATGGTCCACATAACTCGTCCCATCGCGTGGTTTACAAAATATTTGAAAGACATGATTTTGTGAGAAAAGTTATTAATTTATTATAAATATGAGGAAAGTGTTAACATATTATAAGACCATTGGGAGTTGATTTATTATAAGTGTAAAATTAGAAGATTTTATAAAATATTTCTAATAACGCTAAATAGGTGAACTTTCAAGTTTGATTAATGAAATTAGTGAAAATTTTAAAGTAACTTAAAAAGTTAAGAGAAATGGAAACATCGAAGTTGGGATATATGATGCGTCGACAAGATCGATTGTGAAGAAAGGGAGTGGGGATACGAGCCAACTAAAAAACTTACGTGAACTTACCAAAAATTCTATGATTGCAAGGATAACATCAACAAAAGTTTATGAAAGAATTAATTGATAATTTTAGACGAATAATAACCTGTGAAATTTTTAAATATGGCAACATTCGAGGTAGAATTCATAAGTCCGTGAGTAAAAATTTGAACAAGATTAAACGAAGACTTTGAGGGATTTAGTTTAGTTAAATGAGAAACTCATGAAATTTTAAAGAGAACTTTATACAACATTGAAATATCGCGATTGTGTATTTAAGATGAGGTAAATTATAATATTAAATTACTGGTAGTAGTAATTGAGAATGCAAAAATATTAATGCAAATATTTATGTATACAAACAAACTGTAAATATATGAAATTGGGAAGCGGATATTCACGAATCACCGAGATGGTCCTATTCCAATTAAATCTTGAAAATTAGATATTGTATAAAGTGGGTCATTGGAATATCCCCAAATTACAAGGGATTTTCCTATCCCCATAACATCGTTAAAATTAAAATAAAGAAGTTGCAATATTCATAGCTTATCATGAAAGATTAAATAAATAATGAATATTTAAGTAATAATGAAAAATAGAGACGAGTTGAGAAATAATATATTTAAAAAGAAGAAAACGCGGAGCTGGAAATGCATGAACCACCATGACTATTCCAACAACTGAAGAAATCATCGAAACATTTTAAATTCCCAAGA
The DNA here is from genome assembly GCF_021521415.1 of Bidens hawaiensis. Classification (NCBI taxonomy): domain Eukaryota; kingdom Viridiplantae; phylum Streptophyta; class Magnoliopsida; order Asterales; family Asteraceae; genus Bidens; species Bidens hawaiensis. The sequence goes on from NW_027495846.1 coordinate 34,426, forward strand.
TGTATTAAAAATTGAAGTAAGGAGCTGAAATATCTACGAACAAATGTGCGATTCCAACTAAATAACAAAATTTAACAAGAGTGAAAATGGATTGTTGAGGTACCCACGAACCACCGCAGGTTTTCGACAACAATCACGTAAATGTGATTAAATAATAGTGAAAAATAATAATAAAATTCCAATTAAATCACCATGGGAATTCAATGAAATTTATTTTTTTTATCGTGAAATTAACTTAAAGAATGGAAAATAAACTTCTACAGCGGAAATAATTTTGTTTAAATAATGACAAGTTCAATTAATAATAGAACTATAACAATTCAATTTCAACGATAAAAAAAATTTATAAGATGAAAGGTAAATTGTAATGCATGAGATCAATAAATACACGACGTACAAAAATGTTAAAAATCAAAGTTGAGAGTAGAAATTGACACGTTGTCAATAATTTAATAAGCAAACAAGGTAAATGAGAAAAAACAAATTGAATAATATGGTCAACTAATAACTGACTGTCGAAATCGTGTCTTTTATAATTAAAAAAAAATTGTTTCGATTTATGAGGATCCAAATATTTTGATCAGTTGGCGAAATGTTAATGAACCAAATCCTATAATTTTTTTAGTAAGTAAAACCAAACGTATAGATAAGTACGGCAACCAATGATATTGATATTTGGAAAGATAAGAAAAAAAATTTTGTATGCGAAAAAGATACTTAAAATGATGGATTTTTCCAAGTTGGGTTTGTTATAAAATAAATAATTTAGACAAATAATCGTTTAAGGTATAACTGAATACAAAATACGTTTAGACGAAAATGATGAAGACGATAAAAATCTTCTTTGTGAAAACTTAACTACGATTGGTTTGATTCAAAACACCTTTGTTAATTGAGCTTATAAAATCTTAAATAATTGAGATCGAATGATTTGGGGCACCTCAAATAGGTTTGTGAAAACGAGGTTTGACTAAAGTAAGCTTGATGAAATTAAGTCTTGCGGGTCTAGAATCGAGTAAGCGAGAACAACCTTGTTACATGAAGAAAGCCTGAAAGGCATATAGTTGGTTGGTTTAAGCTAAATGAGCATGGGTGGTATGGTACGGTGCCGGTATAATTTGAACTCGGCGTGAATTAGTAAAGAACAATGCGTCGTTATGAGGGTGAGTAAGGGTAAATGAATAGAAATTTCTCTGAAAGAAATTGGTGAACAAGATTAAATTGATTGCATTATTGTTTTGAGTTAGAATTTATACCCTAAAGATTGTAGGAGCTATCTCTTTGACAGTACTTGTGGTCATAAAGCGGGTGTAGAGAATATATGATCTATATTGTTTGATGTAGAAATCCTTCTATAATTATGTAAATTGAGATTAAATGAGTATAAATAATAAGTTGTGTAAATTTCTTATTAGTTATTAAGGAAATAGTGATATTCGATATAAGTTGTGCTAGCGTTAATCATGACTTAAGGATAAGTCAGAATTTAAATGAGATAATCTATACGACAATTTGTTAAGTAGATGATATAATCAATGAGGTGATTTGATATGAGATTTTTGTCGAAGCATAACAAATTAAAATGTTAATACTTCAAATTTGAGGGTGATAACTGAGATGTAATTGATAGTTATTAGGGTATTGAGTTACTTGTGGTAAGTTCGTTAATTGATAACGTGATAATCGTGAACATGAGGGATATTGTTCAAATATTAAGGCATTTAATAATACTTTTATTATATTTGATAGTTCGATGATGTTGTAATATGTGTATGAGAAAATAGCTATTAATTGCTCTTGATAATTTGTGAATATGATAATATGAGTGCGAGAAGCGATTAGATAATTAAATAGTAAGTTGTTTAGATAGACTTGTGATAACAGAGTCCCAGTGAGTGAATGATTTGTGTTCCATTATGGAAATAAAAATATTTGTGAGTATGTGAAGGAATTGAATCAGTAAGTCTTGGTTCGATGTAATTGAATAATTAAGTAATTGAGTCAAATCGTAACTTGTTTCAAATAAAATAAAATACATAAACAAATAAAAAAAATAACATAAGTTTCCTGATATATTGGGTTTCCCATGAGATTGCCCATGGTATTTTGTTGGCCCATGAGTGTTACGTGCCTTTGTAACCGACCAAACTAAATAACAAATGACAAATGTAAGTATGAGTAGTTGAAGTATCTCGTGTATCACCATGCGTGATAATGCTCCAACCAAATATCGTAAATATAATAAATTGTGCAAATGTACAGTTGGCGTGTCCATGACGTCCCATGGGTTTTACACCCGACTAAACATTTTAAAAACAATAAAACACAATAAATGGTGTAACCGTTTGGCCGATTACGTTAAACGCTTAAAACGTCGGTCGCATGAAAATTTCCACTATGGAGGTGAATCTTGTCATACTCCCTAGCCTTGTGAAAAAAAAAAAACAAAAACAAAGCTAGGAAATTCTCAAGGAACTTCCCGACAAAAAAAGGCAATCTAATAAAATTAAATAAAAATATTTGAGGTCGAGGCGTAGCCTCAGAGTTATAAAAATATTTTGAGAATGAGATATAGTCTAGGAGTAATAAAATATTTTTGAGAATGAAGCATAGCTTCGGAGTTGTGCGTGTGTGCATGACAAATAAAATAAACAATTAATTATACAGTTAAATAAGTACTTAATCTAGCAAGGCAATTACGTAAGCTGTAAACAATCAAGTAGAACACATTAGGTAAACAAATAAGCACATATGGGGCTCCTAAGCATGTTACTAGGGCACCACTAACGACCTATCTTAAACCTTCGGATCTGATACCAATCTGTCACACCCCAACCTACGGCGGAAATGCCGGGGCGTGAACTGATTGTCACAGCTCACAAGGTTACTATCTTGCAACATTACAAGTTTCAATATTTAATTAATAATTTCAAATAAAACAATTACAGTTAAGTACATCAAGTATAACGAAATTACAACAATGATTAATTAAGTTTGTATCCTAAAAAGCATCTCTACGTGATCTTCATCTTGCTAAACAACAAAGCTGGTAATCTGCAAATGCGTATAAAATATATTTTTAGCGATTAATAAATTGAAAACATAACTTACCTTCTTACGTACGTATTGAACTAACTAACACATACTTAAAAAAGGATTGATACATACCTCCTTATTGAAACGTTGCAAAGCAGATTTGGCATCAGGAGCCCTCACAAGAAGATATAACTTTTTCACATTCGGTTGAACTATAAGTATCTTCTTCACAAATACTACATTTACACAAACAACATAACGTTTGTGAATAATAGTTATATATGCATGTGTATGTGTGTATAAACATATTTATATAGAGAGAGATATGGGAGAGAAAAGGGATACTTTTAGCAAGAAAACCAGTGGCACCAGTGATCAAAATGGTCTTATTATCAAGAAAATCAAGAATGCTATCCAACTCCATTCGTTGCAAGTATGGAAAGAACACAACCACTTTAGAGAGAGTTTTAGTAGGAACAAATTAGTACTTTAGAGAGAAAATGGCAAAGGGAATTGGTGAAGCAGAAGATAGAATGCAAGAAATATATATAAAGAGAGGTTAAGGTGAGAAACGAATGAGGGAGTTGGCAAGTGGTGAGTAACGGAGTACGTCTAATAAATGCTTTTGACCCGGTGTTTAATTGGTAAAAAAATATATAGAAAAGAAAAACCATTCTGCCTACTTATACTAAAAACATTGACGTGTTTTTATTGTTCGCCATCAAAAAAATTGACATGTTAATTGCTTATTGAAAAGCATATCTACGAAATAATAGTACGTTGAAGAACATACATTTTGCAGGGTTTTATATGTACCTCATGTATAGTTATGAGGTAAAGCAGATATTTATAGGGGTTTTCTAGAGACACCAAACACTCTTTATACGTTCCGTATAGGGCTATACGAGGAGTCATACCCCACACATATAGACCTATACGGGGTGTCACACCCCAACCTAAAGCGGAAATGTCGGGACGTGAACTGATTGTCACAGCTCACAAGGTTACTATCTTGCAACATTATAAGTTTCAATATTTAATTAATAATTTCAAATAAAACAATTAAAGTTAAACACATGAAGTATAACGAAATTACAACAATGATTAATTAAGTTTGTATACTAAAAAGCATCTCTACGTGATCTTCATCTTGCTAAACAACAAAGCTGATAACCTGCAAATGCGTATAAAATATATTTTTTGTCAACAACACATGTTGAGTGAGTAAAACACCAGTTCAAGACACAACAGTAATAGTATATATAATATATAAAGAATGATGTAAACTGTTCCTGTGAGATAAACAGTTAAACCATAGCACATACACAAACAATCAAACATAAAGAAAGGGCTAAACCATTGCCATGCGAATGGGCATTGGTTACCAAAAATGAGGTGTCGGTGAAACCATTGTCAATGCGTCGGACGCCGGCCACTACGACGGTCGTATGATCATACTAGACTGAGAATATGTTGGACCTCTCCGAATGCGGTTCAAATAAAGCAAGTAAGCAAATAACAAGTTCGGCATAAACTGATATACACACAAGGATTAAATAGTTGCGGTTTTGAATACTAGATAATAGATAAATATGATACGATACGCATATGTCCCAAAAAGGTTAAAAATAAGTAAAAAGATGAGTGATTACTCACCTGATTAGAGGAACGAAATACGAATGCGGATGTGAGAAAAGTAAATCCTTCGGGATATACCGTCAAGGATTCCTGTCACGACGCTGGATTGATGGTGAACCATCAATGAAACCCGACGGCGACCAAGGGGTACGAACAGAGGGTACACAGCTTGCTAAAAATCAATTAATTGATAGGGTATGGTCGCAAGGTGAGGAATAAGGTGTACTAGGGTTTAATCGCGTTTTCTGATACGATTTAGGCATATACGTATTATGATATATGACGGGTTAGTATATTATATAAATTAGTATCTTCAAGATCCTCTATTCCTAACTAAACGAGTCGGTGAGGCCGACTAAGGCAAGATTATCAACGTGATTAATTCGATTACCAAGTTTATAACGAGAATTGTGGTCCAAGGTGTTAAACGGGTCACGGATTATCAATTGGATTCGGGTACGGGTATATGGGTCTTGGGTGTGGGTTTGGACAGCTGGTTATATGGGTTATAATATAATAATTGCATATTAGAGCCTAAAATATGAGGAGGGAAGCACATGAAGGTAATAGTTATAGTTTGGGTACTTTTTGCCAAAATATGAAAAATATATAGATTTAAACAAATAAATAATGATATTATAAGAATTTGTTTACTCGATAAACACGATAATTTTGTTGATTAAATTTCCCGAAAACAAAAACGGGTCGAGTATTTGAATAAATGAAAAACCCGAGTTGTTACACGGGGTGTATAGGGAGTGTCCCTAATAGGCTAGTAGGACCCTATTTATAACGATATACATTTTTAATTGCGATAGAATTTACTTTTTTTAGGAGAAAATAATCAAAATGTCCATTTGAACAATAAAATTAAGAAAATATTCATTTGACCATCTTATTCTCAAAATGTTCATCCTAAGTCTTGTTGAATCAATGGCTTTTATCATTCATCGATGCGATTTTTAACCAACTTGATTCTGCAACTTATCAAATATAATCTTCTTGGATGCAATGAAATTGTTATTTGAAAAATAGATAAATCTTGTTGGACGCCTAAAAATCCCATCAGCTCCAACGAGTAAAAAAACCACTATCAAACTGGCAGTTTTATAACATGTGATAAAATATTGCTGGTTGAAAATATCGCCGACAAATAATTAAAAAGTGTGTGTGTCAACAAGATTAATAAGGGAAGACATTTTGATTTAAATGCATGGGAAAAATCTAATCAAACGAATATTCCATTACTTTAACTAGTCAAATGAACAAATTGGTCACATGAACATTTTGGTTATAAATTAGGATGGATTCATGTATGTCTAGAGGTCGGCTGTGGTTATTATGAATGTCACTTTGACGAGTTTTAGCCCAATAGTCTAGCCAAAATATGAGATAATTAACTAATAGTCTAATACCTATTTTAAGCTAATTATGTAATAGAACTAAGCGTCATTTTGGTACATATGGTTTGTTCAATTAAGTAACTTTGGTATTGTAAGGCCCCGTACCCGGTAGCCCTACTTTAGCGTCGGATTTACTCATTAACACAGTTCTACAAATCAGAGTTAATCAAAACTTTCGCGGAATATAAAACTTTAACCGTTTATTACTAAACAATAAATCTTTTCTTTGGTACCATAGCACAAATCATTATATTATAAAACATCTTTTCTTCTTTCTTCAGATGCCAGTCGTTCAATCCATGCCATGTGTCATCCTCATGTTAACTTCCAGAATCAGCTCACCTGCGTGCATGCTAAAAGTCAGCTACGCTGAGTGAGTTCTAGTTAATCAAGCAACTTATCATACAACCACTACATGCATCATATACGTATCCGAAGACACGTAGTCCACTATCTAACCTGCTCACCTTACCACTTAGCCTCTTATTTACACCTACCACTTTGCCACTTTGCCACTTTAATAACGTAATAACGTTATGCCACTCTGCCACTTTGCCACTTTAATGACGTAGTCACGTATAGGCTTACCCTACCACGTACTATCGTCATGCCACTAACACTCTTACTAGACTCTTGCCACTTCTAACACACTCTACCTCTACTTGTCTACAACACGCTTCATATCATTTACATAATAAGTAAGTCACATCATAGCATTCATACACACTAATAACCACTTGGCAGTCACTATCCTTGGCGATACGTGCAATATCCGAAGATCGTTCACGTACCGACAAACATTATATAATAGCTACCTCGTATAACATCTATAGCATACACTTACCAATTAAGGTAAGTGTATTCACACTTCACATCGAGTATGCACACAGCCCCGAAAACATAACAAGGAAATGGGGCTAGAAACTCACCTGAACTCGGTTACTTTTTCCGTTAATGGTATTCCTTCTCGAGCTGTGCGCGTGTAACTGTTCAATAATTGAATATCAAATACCACTCTAGCCACTATCATTGCTACCTAACTAGCCTTACGCGTCTAAGCCGGTTTTACTTCATTGAATCGTTACCCGGTTAGTTAATCTTTAATCGTTCACCCTTAAAGGTATCTTTCATAATTTATCAGAGTCTAAGGACTATTATGTATTTATCTCATTCTTATCTAAGTCCAGGGACCACTTCTGTAATTCTGACCAACTTCTAGTTTGTTATCCAGTCCTTAACGAATTGGACTATGTAACGAACCAGTCCTCATAACGAAGTGGACCTTGTAGCGAACTGGTTATCATAACGAATTGGAACTCATTCGTATGGTTTGGTTAACGAATTGAACTTCATAGCGAACTGAACCCTTAACGAACTGCTTAACGAATTGGACTTAGTTCATCATTCATTCCCTTAACGAACTACCTCTAGTTCGTTATCCCATCTTAACGAAATGTTTCCAATTCGTCATCTCGGCTTAGCGAATAGGCATAACGAATTACTTGCTAATTCGTTATGTCTTTGTTAACGAATCAGAGTTAGTTCGTTACGCTTCCGCTAACGAACTAGGGTTACGTCAGAACATTCCCTGACACTACCCTACCTCGTACCAGAATCTCCGGCGCCGCCTTTCCGGCGCCGCCATTACCTGAATAACGGGATCTCGCCGGAAAAGCGAGATCTCCCGTTTCACCACCGTTTTCACCGTTTTTCGTCCCGTTCGATCCAGATCTGAGCTAGGGTGAACCCGAAGCTCATCTTAGGTTCGGTTTAAACCCGATTCCACCCGGATCTCGTGACTTCAACGGTTTAACGGTGTCGGATCGTTGTTTCGTAACTAGATCTAACAGTTTTGGACCTCTACAATATCATACTATCATTACCTCGGGTCGGAAATCGGTTCTCCCTCTTCTTCTTCTTCTTAGAGAGAGGGAGAGTAGGATGAGTGAGAGCTAAGTGTGTGTTTTGGGTGGTGTATGGAATATGAGAAATGAAGGATTAAATGTTGGTTTAATGCTTTTATAATTATGGATCATGGGCTTAAGCCCATGGTCTCATCCTTCTTTCCTTCATGACCTAAGTCCATAACCCATATCAATTAACCAACACTAGCCCGACCCATACCAACTCCTACTCTATTTAATTATTTCCCGATAACCCGAGTAAACTTTCCCTCTATTATTAAATAATATAATTAATATTATTTTGGAAATTTCGGGATGTTACAAGTCTTCCCCCCTTAAAGAGGTTTCGTCCCCGAAACCTAACTTATTCCTTGTAAAAGGAACACTTCTTATATTTACACGCTTTATTGAATCGCCTCTGCTTTATGGGTTATCCTTCTTACTTCTGACTTGCAGTCATCGAGCGGTGATCATGTGTTTTAGCTATTAAGGTAGCTTCTCCATGAGGCCGTCGATGTACCAAGTCTCGCCTCGTCTTCCCGAAGAACCTTGTTTTATATAATAACGCTAACTCCTAAGGCGACGCTTTACCACTACACAACTATTTATCATAACCAACATGCATTCAAGATAATTCATAAGTCATTCATACAAAATCACAAGAAAACACAACCCATTCATAAAATCAAACATAAGAAGGAAATCATCCAAGCTTGTCAAACAAACATAGGTTCATACTGTAACATAAAACACTAACATAAAACAACTGTGACGAGCCACTTATTCTTTCGCAACCTTCTCCGTGACCGATAAATCTTCCTCTCATGCGTCTCCCCTTCTTCCCTCCACCGCCACAACTTCCTTGCAATCTCTAGCTATGTGACCTGACTTACCACACTTGTAACACTTCTGGTCCTCGGTGCATTCACAGGAGATGTGCCCCTTCCTCCCACATCGGTAGCACTGATTTGGGCCAGCCTTGCATTCCCCCAAGTGCATCTTCCCTCACACATTACATGCTTCCTTTTCTGCCATCTTCTGTGTCTTTATTCCTGCACGCTCCACGACATCCCCAGCTCTTTTGGTTCCTTTCCCTTCTTCCTCATCTTCCACTTCCATATCATCCGCCACCAGATCATCATAAACCATCTCCGCCAACTCGACCGCAGACTCAAAGGTGACAGGTTTGTTGGCCCTGACTAACATGCGGACCTTCTGGGGAAGTCCTCTGACGTAGCACTTGATCCGTTTCGCCTCAGTGTTCACCATGTCAGGCACGAGCCTAGACATACGGTTGAATTCAGTGGTGTACTCACGGTGTGTCATCTTGCCCGCCTCCAGATTCAGAAACTTCATCTCGGTTCTCTCCACCTCGGCATCAGCATATAACCTTTCCAGCACTAACTCCTTTAGGTCATTCCACCTCATTGCCCTAATCTGTTCTCGGGTCTTCCTTTGCTCCACAGTTTCCCACCAGTACATGGCCTCATCTTCAAATGACTGAGTTGCATAGCCCATTGCTTGGTCGGGACGGAACTCGCTAATTCGGATAATCTTGTCCATAGTGGTTATCCATTGGAGAGTAGCGACTGCGTCTCCTAGACCGGTCAGCTTCGGCGGGTCGCATCCTTTGAAGGACTTGTAGTTACACCCACCTCGACCTCTCTTTCCATCATCAACCTTGACAGATCCAGCTTCACTCAAGTCTCCCTTCCCTCCCTCACCATCCTTCCTACCATTCTCTCCTGATCTTTCAGCAGTTCTTCCAGCAGATCCATCCAGATTCCCATTCTTCATGGCAGTTGCCACAGCTTGGGCAATGGAAGCTAGAATAGCAGGGTCAAGTTGATGTCCTTCGTTGTTGCTCGGGTTTCCTCTAGCTGCGCCTCCTTCGTCTCCGGTGTTGGAAGCTGCTTCTACCGAGGGTTGCCGGACAAGACGAGGCCTGCCACGGCGTCCCGTGCGACCTCCAGTTCCAGCAATTTCTCCAACTCCAGCCATTAGTATTCTAAAAGGGAAAACACAAACGTCATCACTCAATGAATTATTTAGCACGTGATTCGTAAGGTAAGTAGCTAATGACATTGATCAAGTGTAATTAACTATTTGCATTAATCCTCAAGTTCTACATACTCCCCTTCGTGATTTCACTTGTGCTAGTTTCTACTTAAAAACAGTTAATCAATCAAACACTCAAGAAATCCTATCCCTAACCTGCATATATCCTTTCTTTAACAATTAAGCGAACATCTTTATACAATATTTAACATACTTACCGTTACTGAGCTTGCTTGAGTGACACATGGCTATCTTGAGCTGACATCTTCTTTCTTTTCTTACTAAAATCTCATTTTCTGTTCGAGTCTAAGCATGTAGGATGCTTAAGTCTCTCGAACTTATGCTCTGATACCAACTTTGGTATTGTAAGGCCCCGTACCCGGTAGCCCTACTTTAGCGTCGGATTTACTCATTAACACAGTTCTACAAATCAGAGTTAATCAAAACTTTCGCGGAATATAAATTTTTAACCGTTTATTACTAAACAATAAATCTTTTCTTTGATACCATAGCACAAATCATTATATTATAAAACATATTTTATTCTTTCTTCAGATGTCAGTCGTTCAATCCATGCCATGTGTCATCCTCATTTTAACTTCCAGAATCAGCTCACCTGCGTGCATACTAAAAGTCAGCTACGCTGAGTGAGTTCTAGTTAATCAAGCAACTTATCATACAACCACTACATGCATCATATACGTATCTGAAGACACGTAGTCCACTATCTAACCTGCTCACCTTACCACTTAGCCTCTTATTTACACCTACCACTTTGCCACTTTGTCACTTTAATAACGTATAACGTTATGCCACTCTGCCACTTTGCCACTTTAATGACGTAGTCACGTATAGGCTTACCCTACCACGTACTATCGTCATGCCACTAACACTCTTACTATACTCTTGCCACTTCTAACACACTCTACCTCTACTTGTCTACAACACACTTCATATCATTTACATAATAAGCAAGTCACATCATAGCATTCATACACACTAATAACCACTTGGCAATCACTATCTTTGGCGATACGTGCAATATCCGAAGATCGTTCACGTACCGACAAACATTATATAATAGCTACCTCGTATAACATCTATAGCATACACTTACCACTTAAGGTAAGTGTATTCACACTTCACATCGAGTATGCACACAACCCCGAAAACATAACAAGGAAATGGGGCTAGAAACTCACCTGAACTCAGTTACTTCTTCCGTTAATGGTATTCCTTCTCGAGCTGTGCGCGTATCTATCCAAAACTAATCAAAGTATCTAGTTGCAATAAATTCAAAAAATGTATCAAAATTGTGTAATTGAACAAACCACATATATGGAAATAATACTTGACTCAAAAGAGAAAATAAATAAAATAAACGAAATTACTAATTTATCACTGACACGGAAAAAATAGACGAGGTTAGAAAAAAAATACTAAAATGGAAGTTTTAGAAAAAAATAAGATAGTCATTTACAATAAATTCAAAAATGATACTAAAGTTGTGTAATTGAAAAAACCACAAGTACTAAAATAACATTTTACTTCACATAATATAATTAACTTGAACTTATGATAGTTATTTGTTCAACGGTTAAGAAAGTGAAAAATTTACCACTCCATGTCAAGCAGGCCGACAGGTTCCGGAAGGAACACACAAAAAATATATACTATAAAGGTAAAGTTAAAATACAAAGTGATACAAAATGAGAACTGTGAAAATGTTTTTTAACCACACAAAAAAACCTCTTAAAAATAATTTTGAAAAAATAAATAAAAAATAATAACTCAAAATATAAAAAATAATGAAAAATTTAAAGACAGAATGCCCAAAAAAGCATTCTTCCATTATTCCCGTTCAAGAAAAATTAAAAAAAAATGACGAAAAGACAAAATGCCGAGATCAAAGTCACATGACGAAAATGAACAAAAGACACAATTATAACTAAAAAAGACACAATAGATCGCAAAATATAATATAATGTCGAACAAAATATATCACAATGTTAAGTAATATAAGATAACATAAAGACAAAAAACACAATGCCAAGGAAAAAATACATAATCAATGACGAAAATAAACACAAAACATAATTATAAACAAAAAGACAAAATAATTTTTTTCACTCACCGCTGTAACTTTTTTTATTATCATTAATTTTTTTTATAACGAGAAATACGGTGATAACATTTTTCGTTTTTACTTTTTTCGTTTTTACTTTTTTCGTTTTTTTATTAAATGTTGAATTATGATTTATTATGCTTTTTATAATTTTTTATGAGGTATTTTTTTTGTGTCGCTGCATATACTTATCATCCTTCTAATTTCGTTCCCCTTTATATAATAACTTGATCATATATATTATTAATACACTAAAATACGAATACTAATATTATGAAACTACCGAAAATTGCTATTAAATTTTCAAAGTATCTATTGTATTGGAATGGAAAGAGGGATTCAAAAATAGGAGCATGAGCGATTCAAGTCGTTTGTGAGCTACTCGAGATAGGCTCACTTAAAATTCGAATTCAGTTGACCTTAAATGAGCATGAGCTCGATCCTAAAAGTAATCTTTGTTCAATAACCAAGCTTCATTTATAAAGCACGAGTAGGCTCACGAGCCTAAACGAGTCTAGAATCTGTATATATTTTCTTTAACATATATATATATATATTGATGCAATAACAATGAATTAATATCCAATTACGATAAAACTAACTATATATATAGCTATTTAAAAATTATAATTAAAACTAGTTTTGAGAATCCGCATGTTACGTCAAGCCTGTAAAATTCTAATCATAATACCGTTACAGTGGGTCCTTTACACCAAATAGAAAACAAACGTAAAAATGGTGAAACGTACACGGTTTGACTTGCAAGCAAGGTGGCCACTTGCTCACATACTAAGTCACATTTAATACCTGGCCACCGGTAGATATTTTCCAAGTTCTGAATTTTCTTTGCATGAACAAAATAATTGGTCTGGTGTGCTTCATCTAATAGGTTGACTCTAATTTCCCCATAGCGTGATATACATATCCGTTCATTCTATGTCATAACACCAAAGGTGTTCACTAGCAGATGTATCTGTATTCGCCTCTGGTTAATGGGCTACCACACATCCTATACGACACCCCTTCTCACACTCCACCGACATGTTTTAACACAATGCTGTCACGTCAGAGATGAAGTGGTCTTAACGCCCAATGAGTTTAACGCCCATTCAAACCTTATATTAATGATTCGAATGGTCTGTTTATTACATCAGCAACAACTAATGGATGATTTGTAGTTTTAATTTAATACCTCAATGAGGCCAAGTTGTTGCAAGTTATAACTACGTTGGTCCCCAAGACCCCAACTCTCAATTCATAGTATCTGCCTTTTATAGCAAACATTTCATAAATAGTAATTATCACTTGTATTTACTATTGAAGATTGGTATATCAACCATAGTTGTGACAACAAATAAATAATTTATTTTTTTGAGTTGTATCATGATCGAATTTGAATTTTAGTTAAATTATTAGTGATATAGCGTCATTATTGTGAATCACAATAATGATTTAACTTTTATGAATATAACATTTAATCGAACTACAAAGATCAAGATCGTACGTATCAACTAACAAAACGTTAAAGCTGATCAATATACCGATCATTTGAACTAAAAAGATCACATATAATAAGCTGCTACAGGGTTGCTTTGCGACATAAAAAGGTTGATGTCTGTTAATTTCCATATCAAAATTAGTGATCAAAATTGTAACCGAAGTGCTTTGTGAATTGGAATCGAGAATAATTTGTGATCAAATTAGTCGTTTTCATTCGGTTAATTTGTACCCAAAGTCATTTTCGTCATTTTATCATGTTTCGTCAGTTAATTTCTAATCTAGAAACCGACCTTATCCTTTGGTTTTGTTTCGCCTCATATAAAATTCAAAATCATTTTATTATGTTTTGGCCTACTTTATTTTACTTACACAAAGTATTTAGTTATTAATGTTTTTTACAAAATTATTTTATAAGGTTACAACATTATCTAATGTTTTTTACATTTTTTGTGAATTCTAATATTCATATGAGCATTTGATGTATTATCACCGAATATTCATCTTCATGTGAATGCATAAGCATGATCTTTAATCTTTTTATGCATGTTTATCATGTTGTTTTGACTTAAGATGGTCATTAAATGTTTAGAGACATGTACATCACATATAATTATCAAAAATTGAAAAAGTAACATTATAAGTCATTTTATTCTGTATCATTATCAAAACAAATTATTAAATATGGTTTAATCGTATGATTTAATCATTGTTATCCCCAACAAAATGTTCAAAAATATGAATGTGACATATAACCATCATTGATGAACTAGTAATATTTCAAGTCATAATATTTATTTAGTCACTATTAGAACCAAGGGATCTAATTAAAGTTTAACATTGTGTTTTCAATAAATACACTTAATAAAAATTTTGTGTTGGACTTAACGTGCTTTCTTCGTTTAAGTAAAAGGATGACATGTAATATTATACATTATACACCGAGAAAAATAACACTTACAAACAGTAACATATTTTCACGATATCTTAATTATATAGTTCACATGTGGTTACACAGTTACACTAATAAAGCAAAACATAATTTATGAAATTTAAAAAAAAAATAACAAATACGACATAGTAACTTGTTGTGTGATGCTTACGATCACTTAAATACATGTTTGACAGCCCCGGGAAGGTGTGTATGCTCAAAATAAACATCCCATTTGATTGTCTTCGGATAAAAATAGAACATATCGGCTTCAACTTCGTTTTCTCTAACTAATTGACGAAGTTTTTCAGTATTTCTATCATCGTAACTGTCAAAAGAAAGAAAGAGAAATCAATATTGAATTCATATCTGGAAATGAAGTAAAGTGGTCATATAGTTACAAATTAACTCACAAGCTTTTTGAGAACAAATAAGGTTTATATAACTCCACCATCCGCAAAACAAAATTGATCTTTCTTTTAAGATTTGTACAAGTTCCATTAAGAGCATGACATTTAAAAAAACGAAATTAAATAGAACTACAAAGATATATACATACAAAGATGCACGTGTCAACTACATATGCAAAATTAATAAAAACTTATGGCATCCCATCCATGAATAATAAATGCAATACATACTAGTCCTTTGAATATTGTCAAACTCGGCACTTTTGAAATCTTCATGTGTTTGGCAATTGGCACCATGACGTTTTGGGGGGGGGGGGGGGGGTGCATTACTTAGAATCGCATTGATGACATTCAACATTGTCTCAAAATCACACTTTCTTCCACAACGCGTATTGTATTCAGCAAATACATGCACTTCGGGTTCCATGTCGTTACAATTCAGAATCAACCACCTTTTGTTATGATAATAGACAAGAAGTTATGGTCATGCATGAAATGACAGATATGCACACGAATTAAATCCTTAAGAAGTTAAGATCCAGTGGTAGTCAACTTGCAAATGGCCCCTAGCTAGCTTCCTCATCACATGCATGCTTATTTAATATATATAACATCTCGATCGCCAGCAACATTTTGTTCCACATACTATAACTCATTTGCAAGCCCCTTCCGAGTTCCCAAACATTCTCCCACGCCGTGTATTGCATTTAGCATTTAACAAATGCATGCGCTTTGAAGAAAGACTATATATTATAAATACACTAAAATATGACTACTAATTATATATATTAAATAGAGGATTTTTTTCTCCTCACATACCTATTATTCATTTTACTATTCAATATTTTATTAATAAATATAAATATTAAATTACTAATCAAAATTTCATAAATAAAAATAATAGTTTTTATTTTCTTTAAATTTTTTTCAACTAACTAAAATATTTAACAAATTATATTTTTAAACACAAAACTTTGGCAAGTGTCAGTTTTTCATGTTTTACTTGCGGGTTAAACGATTTTCTTATTTTATATAGTTCGTCTTTACAATTACCGAAACTTTTTTCATAATTCAAAATATCCATTGTCGCACGGTTTTATATCCGCGTTTCAATGTTTGATACATCGCATTTAAAATAATTTTATTGGCTTTCTAATATATGTTTACGATAACGCTAATATAAACCGAATTTGTATGGGTCCGCAGCTATAATGTACCGATTTTTTTGGTTCTACATATGATAATTTTTGGTATCTTGGCATTGACAAGTTTATTTCTTTTGTTTAGTTTCAATGTCGTAACTTGATACAGACTGACTTCGCATAGACTTGCATCGAGTTTATGATTTAACGTTTTTACTTATGTTTTTTTCTCGATTTAACGGTTCCGCCGCGAAGCACGGGTCCTAAAAACTAGTATTATAAAATTACCAAGTACTGCTATTATATTTTCAAAATATATCTATTGTATTGGAAGGGAAAGAGGGATTCAAAAATAGGGGTGTGAGCGAGTGAAGACACTTGTGAGCTACTCGAGATCGGCTCACTAAAAGTTCGAATCAAGTTGAGCTTAAATGAGCGTGAGCTTGAGCTCGATTCAAAAAATAGTATTTGTTCAATAACCTAGCCCAAAACCGAGCTTCATTTATAGAGCACGAGTAGGCTCACGAGCTTAAACGAGTCTAAAATTTGTATATATTTTCTTTAACATATATTGATGTAATAACAAGTATTTAATATCCAATTACGATAAAACTAACTATATATACAACTATTTAAAAAAATATAATTGAAACTAGTTTTGAGAATACGGGCGTTACGTCAAGTCTATAAAATTCTAATCATAATACCGTTACAGCAGGTCCATTAGACCAACTAGAAAACAAAGGTAAAAATGTTAAAACACACAACCTTTGACTTGTAGGCAAGGTGGACACTTGCTCACATACTGAGTCACATTTAATAACTGGCCACCAATAGTTATTTTCCAAGTCTTGAATTATCTTTATATGAACAAAATAATTGACCTAGTGTGCTTCATCTAAAAGTTTTGACTCTAAATTTCCCCATAGTGGGGTATCCATATCCGCTCATTCTATGTCTTCACACCAAAGGTGTTCTCTAGCAGGTGTATCTATTGGCCTAGTAGCCTTCTTGTTTCACGTTCTATTAGTTCTATCAGGGCTTATAATTGAGCTCTTCTAATTTTTTCCGTAAAATCGATGAACATCAGCTTATTATAAGATTTTACCTTTGCAAGAGTCTCTTTTTCTTTTTGGCTTAATGGATCAGCAAACACATTAGCCTTTCCCGGATGATACATGATTTCACAATCTTAACCCTAATCAATACAAACAATGTCTTTTTCTCATATTCAGATTCTTTTATTTAAAAAAACACTTCAAACTAATTTGTGATCTATGTATATTGTGCACTTAGTTACGCAGAGATAATGTCTCTAAATCTTCAATGTGAACACAATTACTGGCTGTTCGAAATCATGAGTTAGATAATTCACTTTGTAAACTTTAAGCATCATGAAACATAGGCTATCACATTTCCATGTTACAATGAGTACACAACCCAGTCCTTGGTATGTGGCATCTAAACAAATCATCAAGGTGCTGTTTGTTTTTTAAGAGGTAAAATGTCTGTAGTCTGCGAACCACATCTGCAGGGATCTGTGGCAGAAGAGGTGGACCAAACCTCTGCAATATGCAAGAAAAATACTGTTTGTTTTTTAACGTCTGCAGATTGTTAAAAATTATTTCTGAATGATATAAACAAATAATTCATAAACAAACCGAACCGAACAAACTAATGGTAATCAAACCTATTAAAATTCTTAACAAATCAAACAAAACCACAATTGACATTAATCAACAACATAAACCTAAATTAATATTAATCAACAATAAGACCTAAACATAAACAAATCAAACCTACTAAAAATGCTTAAAAAAACCAAATATATAAACAAATTTGTGGTTCATTTTCTGGTGAGAACATCATACACATGAACAGAGTTTGTGACACCATCTAACCCTAAAATTGAAACATTTAACCTAATCAATCAATTTGGGGACAATTATACAAACTCAAGTAAACAATCAATCAATGAAGGATGGATGGATGGTTACGGATTCCAGAGACCGGAGACGAAGGTCCACCGCCAACAACTGTGGCGCCGCCGAATAATATGAGGCAGTGGTGTCGCCGAATAATATGAGGCAAGGAACAACGTGGGAGACGGGGTTGTGTAGACAGAGCGGAGCAACGGTGGATGGATAGAAGTGCAGGAGGAAGGGGCGGAGGAGCGACGGCGAGGTGGAGCAAGGTGGTGGCGGCTGAATCGGAGGTGGGCAGGGGTTGACGGGATTTGAGGGTTGACGGGATTTGAGGGTTGAAGAAGAAGATGTATAGGTTTTAGGTTTGAGAGAGCTAAAGGAAATAAAAGTTGAGAAGAGATTAAAAGTAGCATGAACAACACTTCTGGGAGAAGAGGACACGCAGAGGTTTTTTAATGAAATTTTTTCGGAAAAACAAACACACTGCAGACCACAACGTCTGCGCGCGGTCTGCGCGGCGCAGACAGAAGTGGTCTGGAAGAGCTTTTAAGGAAAAACAAACAGCCCCCAAGTCTCTTCGGTATCAGGATGGCCAAAACAGGTGTTTGAGTAAGCCTATTCTTTAACTTTTCGAACGCATACCCCCACCCCATCGAACTTAATTTACTTCTTTCTAAAGTAAATTAGTCAAAGGAAAAGCTATTTTTGAGAAGTCCAAAATGAACCTTTGATAATAACCCACCGGACTTAAGAAACTATATATCTCTATTGGCATCCTTGGAACTTTTCAATCCCTCACTACTTCAGCTTTGGAGAGAGCCACCACGTTTTCGCTTTGGGTGTTAACATGTCCAAGAAACTGAACTTCATGTAGCCAAAAGGCACACTTGGAGAAGTTAGCATACAATAAGTTTTTCTATAATGTTTCCAACACTTCCCTAAGATGAAACACATGATTTGTCTCCTTGAGTAAATCAGTATGTCATCGATGAACACAATGATCGATATAGTTAGCACCGGTCTACTTACCCAATTTATCAAATTTATAAACGTTGCAAGGGAATTAGCCCGTCCAAATGGTATCACAAGAAACATGTAATGCCCGTATAGCGTGTGAAACGTCATCTTTGATACATATCTACTTTTCTAAACTTTAACTGTTGGTAACTTGACATTAGGTCTACTAAGAAAAACCATCTTACTTCTTGCAACTTGTCAAGTAGATAATTGATCCATGAAAACGAATGTTTGTTCTTTGTTTAGCTTTTTATAGTCGATACGCATTCACATATTGTCACCCTTTTTCTTAACAACCAACACCACACGACCAAATTAAAAAATGCTTAGACCGATGAAACCCTTATCTAGGAGGTCCTCTAGTCAGGTTATCAACTCTTCATTTTTAATGGAATCAGCGATATGGTGCTTTCATGATGGTTGAGCTCCAAATAAATTATCAATATAAAATTCAATCTCCTGTTTCGACGAACTCCTGCAAGATCCTTAAGAAACACCTCTTCTAAGTCTATTTCTGCGAGAATAGCATGTATCTCTTGCATCTCTACTTTCGTGTGGAAAACATATGTAAGATAACACTGCACCCTCGTTTACTTTCTTGCCTTGATCATGGAGATGATCACATACCTTGTCACCATAAATGGTTACCGAATTATCATCACGTGTCTTAAGATGAATCATCTTCTTTCAACATGCTATTTGAGCCTCAAAATCGGCTAACCAATCGATACCCAAGAATGCATCGGACCCTCCTAACATCAAAACATTCAAGGTAACAAGAAACATAGGTCCTAGTTCCATTAGGCATCCTCTTATCGTTTCTACTACTTTCATAGACTTACCACTTTTGTACATCTTTCAGTTAATGACCAATAGCCCTCGTGGTTTTATTCATTTTATTTTCAACTAAATCAAAGTTTTGGTTATTTACAATTCATACACACAACTTTATATTGTTTACAAAATAACTTAAAACTTACGCTTTAATAATTTATATAATAACAATTTCAGGGGTCCGTGGTGCATTTAGGTTGTATAATTTGCATTCTTATTTGTACTATGGTCTCTCTGTCAGTGGTAGAAGACGTCTGCTTCTCGCTCATCACTCCCATCGACTAGCATCCTCTTTCTATATGAACCCTAAATCTTAATCTTAATCTTCATCAATGACAAAGTCGTCTTGCTTTAAGGTATTTCATGGTAGACTTGTAGAATCTCTACATGATTTCATACTCTCTCGATTTACCATCTATGTTCACTGTTTTGATTTCATACTCTCCTAATTCAACATCAGATTGCTGGACGTTTTGGAATTTCGTTACAATTGAAGATTGTGATTTAGGGTTTTTTGTACAGGTGTCGACTGTTTAATTGAAGAAAACCTATGGATTCAGGTTCTAAGTTAGGGCTTGCAACAACCTTTAAAGAACATACACTTCAATAAAGGTTAGTTGAATGCACAAACATCTAGCATTTTTCTAAGATCACATGAATTTATGCTGTCATAAACCATTCTTTTTGTTCTTGATATGTTTTTAGATTAGAAATTGACTGATAAAGAGAGAAGGGGACACATTAATTAAACTAGGATGGTAATGGGTCGGATTTGGGACGAGTTTAGGTATTCCCAAACCCGTCAGGTTGTTAGTTTATTAAAAATAACCGTCGGCTAACTCAATCCAAAACACGTCGAGTTTTTATCGGTTTTTGACAAAATGATGAAGCAAAAATAATCAAGTATTCATTGAGAATATAAATTAAGCTAAAGAATCAAGTATTCACTGAGATTATAGACAAAACTAAAGATGGACATGGTGCTACTGCTACCTAAATATATCAAAATGGTGGCATGGTGCTTCGATGGGCATATGATTAACTGATTATAACTTATGTCGCTGAGTACAATTTTTAAAGGTAAACTAATGCATACATATAATTAAAAAACATAAATAAATTAAATCGGGTTACTTGGGTATGTAATTGGGTAAACGGGCCTATGTAATCTGGTAATTAGATATATGACAAATCCAAAACCCGTCCCAAACCAGCGAAAAATTTCAAAAGTAATATCAAACCCGTCCCAAACCCTAACGGGACGGGTATTATCCGTCCCAAAAGTTTCGAGTTTCGGGTTTTCCCGTCGGGTTCGTGTTTTATTGCCATTCCTACAGTCAGTTGAAGACGGGATTAACCGAAATTATGATTTTGTAAACCAGTTGTTCTTCAAATTATTAAGTTTTTATATTATAGTTTTTATGTGTTTTGTTTCTTATATCAAGTTTATGCCCTAAAATTGAGGATTGAAAGTTGAAAGAAAGGTAACAATAAGAACGCTAGATTTATGTTGTGAGTTTTAATTGGTATTTTTCAAAATCATTTTCATGGATTGTTTCTTCTGATATTTTGCATTCTGTTTTCTTTAACATGGCTTATGTATTTGGAGAAAACCCATATTTAATGTTTGATGCAGCTCATGGAAGATGGCTAAAGCTGCTTGGTGTTCGTGCTATTCTCTATTTGAAGAAACACTAATCGACCCCGGGCAGATTATGGACAATCTGGGGGTTAAATAGATGTTTCCCACGAGGGGTTAGATCCGGCGAAGATGGTTCTTCTGATAACCTGCAAAACAGACACCGTGAGCTCGTCACTGAGAAGGGGGGGGTACCTTCTTGTGACCACCCTCCGGCGTGAGAATCAGACTAGATTGCTCTTGAATATAAGTGTATATTAAGAGAATGACTAGAGCAGATATCAGGTAATATATCAAGATATGAGATATGAGATCATACCATTCCAAGATGTTGGAGTATTTATAGCCGAATGTAGGTTTCCAAGCAGGTATAGCCGGCTGAATAGTGTTCCTGTTCTGCCAACTGTGGGCTACGCACATGCCATGCTGGTGGTTGGTGGATAGGCAGCGGCTGATAGTGACCAGGCCGGCTGTGTACTATTCCTGTTCCACCAACTGCAGGCTATGCACGTCCTCCGACAGGTTGGTGAGTAGGCAGCGGCTAATAGTGACATACAGTACAAGAGCGTGCTGCTCGTCAAACTGTTGTCAGTGAGCTGTCGTATCCTTGGTCAGATCTTTTGTCAATACCTCGTCAGGTACAGTACAAAAGATCCTCCAGTATCGTACGGACTGGCTCATTTGGGCGGGAGTTTTCCCGGCTTTGTGCGGGAGTGTTCCCGGCTTGCTCACTCCTTCTTCAGGTGACATTACTGAATTATTTAAGAGTTAAGTGCCTTGTGCGTGTAGCCTTGCTGCGCGGGTAGCCTACCCTGATGGCTTGTATCCGCAGCTGCGGGAACAGGCGGGGTACTTCACCATTGGGAGGCTTTTCCTGCGGAAACAGCTTGCGTACTGCGCGTAAGGACGTCACGTCTCTGAGCATGGTGGGTCCTGCGGATCCAGTTGGTTTCTGCGCAGACGTCCCTCTTCAAGGTGAGTTCTGCGAGTTTAGCCTTTGCGCAAACGTCCCTGTTGAAGGTGAGTCTTGCGGGTTCAACTACGCAGGCTTCCCTCTTTGAGGTGAGTCTTGCGGGTCCAACTGGGCTCTGCTGGGACCTACCTCTTCAAGTCGCCCCAGTCCAATGTTCTTCTTATGAATTGTTAATAAGTGAGGTGAACTTTTGGACTTAAGCAAAGGGTTTTGAAAAGGGTTTTGAAAAGGGTTTAGTTTCAAGGTTTTCCATGGGGATTCTTCCCGCGGAAGTCCTAATGTCACGTGCAGAAATTCCCGACTTTTCTGCTTGATCTTTGGGTGTGATGCGGGTAGGTCTGTAACCTCCTCGCAAGTCAGGAGCGTTGAGTTCCACTTGTGTAGATTCTCCATGAGGTTTTGGTAGTTTTGAACATAGTGATCAATTATTTTTAAACAACCAATTCCATCTTGGAGCTTCAAACAATCTAGTTCTCGACGTTCCCGCTTATGCGAGGATGTTATTCCCGTTTCCGCAAGCATGGCCCGGAAGATCCTTCTTGGTTTCAATTCCCTGCGGAGTGCTAGGTATGTGAAGGGTTTCGCCATGACACTGTACCCGCACTCGTCTTATAGTTACTTTACTTCCAAGGTATTCCTGGCTTCAATTCCATGCGGGTGCTTAGTATGTGAAGGATTTTGCCTTGACACTGTACTCGCACCCGTCTTATGGTTACTTGGTTGCCGAGGTATTCTTGGCTTCAATTCCCTGCAGGTGCTAAGTATGTGAAGGGTTTTGCCTTAACACTGTACTCGCATCTGTCTTATAGTTACCTGGTTGCCAAGGTAAGGGGTATATTCCCGCTTACTTTTGAATCTTTTTGAATCTTTTTGAAATTCGAAGAGTTGGTGAAAGGATAAGAACAGTCCAAACTGTTGAAACGTCGTCCGACGGTTTCTTCTGACAGTGTCAGGACGTGCAGGAAGTTATGGCGACGTGACAGTACATGGTCATTCCAGACGCTTTTTCAGGCGCGTGGGCGTGATTTTTTGGGCGCGTGGGTGCGGATTTTACGGCGCGCGTCCCGTCAACAGCTGTTAACGAACAGCTTCGGCTGGCTAAGGAAACTGTACGGAACGCAACTGAGAGGGCCACCAAGGCTGAAGCTGTTGCTGAGCCTCTACGCATTGAGAATGAGGAGCTTAAAGCCAAGCTAGAGAGGCTCCAGCAGGCTCATGATGCCTTGGCTATGGAAGACGCCAAGAAGCTCCAGGAGATCTTGGACCAGAGGGGCGTGCTTGACCACACTGAGCGGAAGCTAAAGGGCGTTGAAGAGGCTGCTGCTAAGGAAGTGTTGCTCGCCAACCTTAACAAAAGTGAAGCCAAACGCGCCCGTAACCAAGCTCAAGCTGCCCTCCAGGAGGCTCTGGTTGCCAAGGAATGGCTTCTTCGAGAAGCGTTGTCTCAGGTATGCGCAATTTCATAATATCTTTACGCTTTTCTTTGTACATAGAAAAGGTTTTGATACTTGTATTTTTTCTTGTAGGTTGTGCATCGAGTCTTCACGGACACATCATATGACGATTCCATGAGCGCAGCCCTCAACGCTTCTCATGAGGATGGGGAAAAGGCTGGCTTCCTGCTTGGTCTAGGGTTCGTTGAGAAGGGCATCCCGCCTTCCAACTTCCCTTTATATGATGTGGATACTGAAGCTGCTTATGACCAAGCAGTGAACCAGTATGCCGCCTTCCCGCATCCGGTGGTGGAGAAGGTGAACGAAGTTGCTGCTGCTGATGATGGGCTAACCATTCTTAGGACCTTCCTTGAACCGCCACAGCCAACTGATGGTGCGGGTACAAGTGGGTTTGGAGGGAGTGGTCCTGAAGCTTGAATCTTTAGATCCCTTCCCACTGTTAGGATATGTTTACATTGTATAGATTTATATTCTTGTAGGCGGGTAGTTACCCGGCCATTCTTGTAATACTTGAATTATTATGGAATACAAATCTTTGTGCGGGTAGGACCGCTACTTTCAGTGGATGACTTGCTTTATAAACGTTAGTTTAAATTAGCAACTTTCCAAGTGTTCTGAATAAGTTAACCTTTGAACATGGTAGATAATAGGTTGAAGTTTTGCTTCCTCCTTCGTGATTGTGCGGGTAAGACCTTCACGTGAACTTAGTAGGATGGCTAAACTTTACCTATATCTGACCTGCGTGGAGGTTTTCCTCATCTTCTCCTTAGAAATTTTCTAAGTGTTTAGAATAAGTTAACCTTTGAACGTGGTAGATAATAGGTTGAAGTTTTGCTTCCTCCTTTGTGATTGTGCGGGTAAGACCGTCACTTGCACTTAGTAGGATGGCTAAACTTTACCTATATCTCACATGCGTGGAGGTTTTCCTCATCTTTTCGTTAGAAATTTTCTAAGTGTTTAGAATAAGTTAACCGTTCGACGCGCAGTTGTCAATAGGTTAGTTCGGTTTCCTCTATCATGATTTGTGCGGTTAGGACCGGCACTTTCATTTAGTGGGATCACCAAACTTTACCTATAACTGACCTGCGTGAAGGTTTTCCGTTTATTGTGTTTACGCGGGTTTTGCCGCAGTCCACACGCAACGATTTCTTTACACATGTGGTGAAAACCGGCATCAGCGTTTTGAATAAATTAACCGTTCGACGCGCGGTTGTCAATAGCTTAGTTCGGTTTCCTCTATCATGATTTGGGCGGGTAAGACCGTCACTTTCATTTAGTGGGATGACCAAACTTTACCTATGACTGACCTGCGTGAAGGTTTGCCGTTTTTTGTGTTTATGCGGGTTTTGCCGCCTTCCACACGCAACGACTTACTTCCCCACTTATGTATGCGGTGAAGACCGGCATATCAGTGTAGAAAGTTCATAAGTATAAATGTAAGACCATCAGCGTCAATGTGATAAGGAGAATCATTTCCATTAGAAGTGGCTCTGGGCCTTTTCTTTTACAAGTTTGGAATTGATCTACATGCAGACTGTGTAATTGAACTCCCTTCCATGTTCTTGGGAGTGTCATCGAGCCTTTCGAGCCGATATGCACTTGGTTCGGAATCTCGTTGTTTACGCAGTATGTAGTCTCCGACATTGAAGCTGCAGTTTTATTCGTGTTTTCCCCAACTGGGGTTCTACACGCATTAGCCAGCTCAGCGTTCATTACGCCACGAGATGCGTGAGCGTCCCATCTCTGACAAATGCTTCGACGATGTCCTTCAAGTCTACGCATTCCTCGGTGTTGTGGCCTCTTGTCCTGTGGAAGTCACAGAATTTGCTCTGATCAGCGTTGTGACGCTCTCGGATTATTGGAGCCTTTGGCCATGGGAGCTTCTCAGTGGCGAATATCTCGGTGACGCTTTTGGTGAGTGGCGTCCATCTGGAGTTCTGGTTCGACTGTACGTTATCCCTTCCGCCTAACCGATGTTGTAAGCCGGATGAGGTGTCAAAGTTTACCCTTGACTGCCAAATGCCTAGCTTCCGCTTTTTGTTTAGTCGCGCGGTAAGGACGTTGTCTTATCTTGTTTTCTGGGTGTAGAGGTTTGTGCTCTGGGGGAGGTCTCTACCCAGTTGCTTCTCCGTTTCCGCAAAGCGTTTAGCTGCTGTCATGATGGCATCCCATGTGGACGGCATGCCATATTTACCCGTTAAGGTGCGGATGAGCTCTGGGTCTTTCGCGCCCTGGATGAAAGCAGCGCGAACAAGATCTTCGCTAATAGTGCCCAGACTTAGCTTCTTTGAATTGAAGCGCGTGATGAAGTCTAGTAAAGACTCATCTTCCTCTCGGATGCAGTTGAGGATTGTCCATTGCTCTTCGGTATACTTTCTTTGTTGGCTGAAGTGTTTGCTGAACTTCTGCTGGAAGTCTGCCCAATCGTAGATGTGGTGGACCGGTAGACGATCGAACCACGCTCTAGCTGCCCCAACAAGCGTCATTTGGAACATGTAACACCACGTATGTTCCGTCTAATTACTGACGGTTGCCCCCGCTATGAATCTGTTCAAATGATCGTCTGGATCAGATATACCATCGTAAGTGCCGATGTTGGACATCTGTTTGGCACTTTTCGGGGCGATTGCTTCCGCAATGTCCCTTGCAAATTTGGACGTTCCCGCATTTGCAGCAGTTGGTCTAAATGTTTTGGAGAAGTCACGTGGCTTTCCACCCGCGTTTTTTGGTTTGAAGGTTTCTCCAAAATGCCTTCTCGGTTGGGAGTCCGTTTCCTTACGCTTCCCTTTCGCCCTATGACGAGGGTTTGGGTCACTATCGGATTCCTCCGAATCATCGTCCAAGTACTTTCCGAATTCATCAGCCTGTTGGAGTGAACGTAAGCGTTCATCCAACTCAGCTTGGAATTCTTTATGACGTGCTTCCGCCCACGCTTTAACTTCATCGAGTGTTTGGCGGGGGAGCCTCGTTCGTTGTCTCTCTAACTGGGTATCGGTGAATCCCAGTGAAAGATTATTTACTGCACTTGCCCCAGCTCGGGTAACTGGGGTAGTGTTCGTAAAATTTACTGCACTTGCCCCGGCTTGGGTAACCGGGGTAGTGTTCGTAAAAACTGTGTAGTCGCCGGTATTCCCCCCAGTAGCTGGGGTTGTGGTTACCGGTGTTTCTTGGTCACTCGTTGGCCTTGGCAACGGAGTAACCTTAACCTTCTTTCCAGAAGTTTGAAAAAACTATAAAAGTAGTTCTAGCTTTTATGCACGGATGGCGCCAATGAAGAAACACTAATCGACCCCGGGCAGATTATGGACAATCTGGGGGTTAAATAGATGTTTCCCACGAGGGGTTAGATCCGGCGAAGATGGTTCTTCTGATAACCTGCAAAACAGACACCGTGAGCTCGTCACTGAGAAGGGGGGGTACCTCCTTGTGACCACCCTCCGGCGTGAGAATCAGACTAGATTGCTCTTGAATATAAGTGTATATTAAGAGAATGACTAGAGCAGATATCAGGTAATATATCAAGATATGAGATATGAGATCATACCATTCCAAGATGTTGGAGTATTTATAGCCGAAGGTAGGTTTCCAAGCAGGTATAGCCGGCTGAATAGTGTTCCTGTTCTGCCAACTGTGGGCTACGCACATGCCATGCTGGTGGTTGGTGGATAGGCAGCGGCTGATAGTGACCAAGCTGGCTGTGTACTATTCCTGTTCCACCAACTGCAGGCTATGCACGTCCTCCGACAGGTTGGTGAGTAGGCAGCGGCTAATAGTGACATACAGTACAAGAGCGTGCTGCTCGTCATACTGTTGTCAGTGAGCTGTCGTATCCTTGGTCAGATCTTTTGTCAATACCTCGTCAGGTACAGTACAAAAGATCCTCCAGTATCGTATGGACTGGCTTATTTGGGCGGGAGTTTTCCCGGCTTTGTGCGGGAGTGTTCCCGGCTTGCTCACTCCTTCTTCAGGTGACATTACTGAATTATTTAAGAGTTAAGTGCCTTGTGCGTGTAGCCTTGCTGCGCGGGTAGCCTTCCCTGATGGCTTGTATCCGCAGCTGCGGGAACAGGCGGGGTACTTCACCATTGGGAGGCTTTTCATGCGGGAACAGCTTGCGTACTGCGCGTAAGGACGTCACGTCTCTGAGCATGGTGGGTCCTGCGGATCCAGTTGGTTTCTGCGCAGACGTCCCTCTTCAAGGTGAGTTCTGCGAGTTTAGCCTTTGCGCAGACGTCCCTGTTGAAGATGAGTCTTGCGGGTTCAACTACGCAGGCTTCCCTCTTTGAGGTGAGTCTTGCGGGTCTAACTGGGCTCTGCTGGGACCTACCTCTTCACTATTCAAGGATGAGGCAGCTACCCGATTTTTTAACATGTCTCCAGAATTTATAAACTGCAACATAGAAGGTACAACTTGAAATATTTAGCATTTTCATGAACCTAATTCAGCTGACAACTTATTCATCTTGATAATATACCTTTATCCAATTTACATATTTCAGTGATGTTAACTGCATCTAATTTTTAATTTATGTTGAATCTGATATGTTGAAATCTCTCTTTCTTTTAATTGCAGAAGTGTTTGTATATCTTGGTCAATTATACCTTGGGTTTGGATGACATAACAATATGAAGTGGAAAGGATGGACGATAGAGTGCTCAAAAGTAGAACAAAGTTTGACTCAATTTGGCCTTCGTTTACTATTTGTATGTTTTGCAATTCCACACTATGATTGCTTTGATTTGTAAATTCCTTAATAATCAATGGCTGATTTCATGGTAATGTTTGGACATCATTTTCGGTTGTAATTTCACACCCCGGCTGCAACGCGGCGGGCCAAAATACTAGTTTTTGTATAAAATTTAGACAGAATTACAAATTTTGTCCTTTAAAATAAGACGAATTACGGTTTGTGTCCTTTTCTAAGTTTCCTTGCAGGCGGTGTACTTTAAACTTTTTTTTCCTACAAGTTTTGTCCTTTACGCTAACTGGGTTAGAAAAAGTCAGTTAAATGCCCTCACGTGAGACGCATGTGAGGGCATTTTTGTCTTTTCGTCTACCTGCAACTTCTTCTTCCTCTTTTCTTCTTCCCCCCTATCTCTCCTCTCATGTGCATCCACCATCACCACCCACCTTCTTCTTTCAACATCCAAAACCCCACCACCACCTGTTGCCGACTGCCACCACTACCCACCACCTACCGCCGCCACCATCACAACTGGTAATCGATGGCACCGTCCATGTTATCCATGGCAGCGGCGGCATCTTCTCGCTCAAGAAACGTGACAAAGCCAAAGGAGCGGTGCTTCTGTGTGGCCTGATCTAACGGTGTCTTGACATCCTTAATGTCTCCGAAGGGGATGAAGGCTGAATGGAGTATGGTTTCGTTTACTTCCTCCGCCAGCCCACCTAATCAAATATTCAATTACAGGTATGAGTATGAATATGAATATAGAACTAGGGAAAATGGTGTGTTTCTTACCGACGTAGAGGGTGTTCTTCTGCACCTGTTGGTTCATTCTTTTCTTGTCTGGAGGAACACCGTGACTCAAGTCTCCTACTAAATATTGACGAAACCCGGCCCGACTGAACAAACCTAGAGACGGCTGGCTAATCCAATGGAAGGGTTTTCTTCTTTCTTTCTTTTTTCCAGGTCAAAACAGGTTTCAGGTTGAAATTGAATCGGAGGGTTTCTTGACGGATTCGGAGCGATTAAGGGTGGAATTAGGTGAGGGTTTTAGTGGGTAATCGATGGCTGAGGTTGAATTGATGGTGTAAGATCGGTTGTAGATTGAGGGTTGTTTTTTGTGGTGATCGGAACCGATCATTTTTAGGGTTTTCGATTGAATTGAAATGAATTTGGATTGGGATGATGATGGTTTGATTTTGTGGGTGAGATTGAAGGTGATGGTGGCGGCGGTAGGTGGTGGGTAGTGGTGGCAGTCGGCAACAGGTGGTGGTGGGGTTTTGGATGTTGAAAGAAGAAGGTGGGTGGTGATGGTGGATGCACATGAGAGGAGAGATAGGGGGGAAGAAGAAAAGAGGAAGAAGAAGTTGCAGGTAGACGAAAAGACAAAAATGCCCTCACATGCGTCTCACGTGAGGGCATTTAACTGACTTTTTCTAACCCAGTTAGCGTAAAGGACAAAACTTGTAGGAAAAAAAAGTTTAAAGTACACCGCCTGCAAGGAAACTTAGAAAAGGACACGAACCGTAATTCGTCTTATTTTAAAGGACAAAATTTGTAATTCTGTCTAAAATTTAACAACTAGTATAAATACATACATGTGTCTATACTGCTATTTGAACAAGTTAAAGATTTTGATATTTATTTCTTGGTATTTTTATTAAATAAAAGATACGATTTTTTTTATGTTGCATATACGATCTCAGTCCTTCCCTATTATACATTTACCATTTTTGGACCACCTAAACCTTGAAATGTTTAATTGGTGATAAATATAAATGTTTTTTCTACTTCAAACATGTTAAAAGTTTTTCACTATCACACGATAACACAATATAATCTACATATACGAAAATAAGTGCAGAAAATACTATTTTATCTTGGTCTTCGAGCCATCTGAGTTGTTTCAAAATCATTTTCTTTATAACAAATCGCTTGTAAATGATGTGTAACTTTTATATAATACTTGTGTATAGTTTGCAATATCTTGTATGACCCGGAGCATAGAATTGTATTCATTAGTTTTTAGTTGATCATGCTAATATATTTAATAATTAATTGACATTTTTCTAGTTAACATTTGCTCACGTTTAATTAAAAGGATTAAAATATAATACACGGTAGAAATTGCATACAATAACATGTTCTTTACGGTATATCAATGTTACAGTTCACCCGCGGTTACAACAATAAAGAAAAGCATAATTTATGACACTCATACAAAGAAATAAAAATATGGTAACATATACGACATCGATCCCTTGTTATCGTGAGGTCTACAATCATTTAAATACATGTTTAACAACACCAGGAAGGTGTGTATGCTCGAAATAAACGTCCCATTTAATTGTCTTAGGATCAAAATAGAACATATCGGCTTCAACTTCGTTTTCTCTTACTAGTTGACGAAGTTTTTCCGTATTCATATCATCGTACCTATCAAAGGAAAGAAAGAAATGCTCAAATCTTATCAGGGAAATTAAGTAAACATTATTCATTATTATTGTAAAAAATAAAAGTGATCGTATTATTAAGAATTAACTTACAAGCTTTTTGAGAACAAATAAGGTTTGTATAACTCCACCAGCCGCAACACAAAATTGGTCTTTCTTTTAAGATTTGTATAAGTTCCATTGAGAGCATGACATAATGTTGCATTCACAGCTTGCAAACCCTGAAAACATGCAGTCCATACATTTATTTATAAAAATCCATCAATACATGAATAAAAACACTTAGTTGTAAAATTACTGATGGTCCTAAAGTCAATGTATGAGCATTGGGATTAACCTGTAATGGAAGCAGATAACGAAGAGAAAAGTATCTTTGAAAGCTAGCCATGGAGTTTAACACCTTAACATTGCTAACTATAACTGCTTTGCCTTCTTTGTTGATCATTGGATGCTTTGAAAAATAATTATACCCACTTTGTTGAATTGATTTGTATTTTAGTGGGTTAGACACGGACGATCCAACATGATATATTATTTCACATGACGCTTGTTTTGCATGTGCTGCCATTGTCGCGATCATAGCATTCGCCACCATGTCCGCTGGTATCTGTCAAATTATTTTTTACACATTCATAGTTAGTAATTTTGATCATGAAAATAAGTTAAGTAGCTAAGAACCTAAGATGACGCATAAATTGAACCCACCGTGTCAATTATGGATTCAGGATCCCCGAGGAAACATGATAATTGGCCCTTGCCATAACCAAGTGCTAAGCTATCGATCGTTCTGTATTTTCCAAACACATACAAAGATATTACTTTAATAAAATAAATTAACCTTTTTATTTAAAAGCAAATAGAATGAGGAATTATTTACCTTATGCCTTCGATCCAACCGGGAAAGGGTTCTTTGTAGGTGCTGGTGATGATCGTTGGTCGAAGAATGACTAACGGCATGTTTCCTTTCAAGTGTCCGAGCATCATTTCTCCCAATGCCTTGGTAAAAACATATGTATTTGGCCATCCGAATTTATTTGCTCTATACAAAGGGATGAAATCAAGTTATAAACTTGTAATTAAAAAACTGATTTGAGGGGATAAATGAGAAAAAAAATTGAAAATAAAAGCAAAACTCTATTTACCTTTCAATACCCAAATCTTTCATGGCCAATGTAATTGATTTATCAGTAGCGGTTTCATCATAACTAAGTTCTTTTAATCTTTCTTCAATGATCCTCTTCTCGGTGTTGATATCAAGCCCGTGCGCACCATTAAGCGCCTCTCCCAAATGATATGGAGTTTCTAGCATTAGCCCAGGTTTCTCACCGGATACATAAGCTGAACAACCATAATTTTAAATTCATCATGGTTATATGTGTGTGTAAAATTCATATATATAGCTAGTTAATATATACGATAGAACCATATTTTTAATTAACTTAAAATTAATAACGAGTCTATGCATACTAACCTGTAGATACGTGAAGAAGCAACTTTATTTTATCACATTTGGCAGTAAAATTTAAAACATTTTTGGCTCCAAACGTATTCAAAGCTAATGCAACGTCGTATCTACAATAAATCAAATGAAAAGAATCAAAATCATTCTAGCTAGTATAAAACACAACATAAATAAAGTTCTGAAAATAAGTATTTATTATAAGTTAACTACTAATTAATCAGTAATTTATGATTTAACCTGAGATCAATTTAAATACATATAATATATAACTTGAAAATATATAGTAGTTGTACCTTTCATCAAAGTTGGTGGTGGCAGCTACGTTCACAACAACATCAATATTTCCCCACATCTCTTTAATCAAGCCAGGGTCTTTTATTCCCAAATTTTCATAGGTGATGTCTCCGGCGACCGGAGTTGCCTTTTCTGACAAGAAAGACTGCAGATTTGTACCATACTTCTCTTTTAAGATATTGAACAAGTCCTTTGCCACAGCCTGAAGATAATTTTAATAATAAATACTTTTAAGGATGTAAGCAGAATTTTGGTTTCAAATGAAATATTATATTATTATTAATATAGTCTGATCAGCTACCTTTGAAATTTTTTTGAGTTTTCATTTTATTATTTCATTTAGTATTCATATACCATATTATATAATTAGCTATCTATGATGTGTACCATAAATATATAGTTTGATTATTTGTGGGTAACTTGAACTACGTAACAATATCATTTTAAGGAGGCAATATGATCATCTTGTATCGAATGTTGATATAGTATTCTTAGTCATAAGAAACAATATAGGCAACACAAAGCTCGCCAAACACGAATTAAGTATAACAAACTCTTATGTACTGAAACAAATGTGTATATACTTAAAAAACAATATATACATACCTCCTTGTTGAAACGTTGCAAAGCGGATTTGGCATCACTAGCCCTCACAAGAAGATACAACTTTTTCACGTTCGGTTGAACTCTTAGTATCTTCTCCACAAATACTACAAATGCAAACAACACGACAGTTTGTGAAAAAACATTATATATACATATAAAGGGAGGTTCATTAAGTAAACAAGAAAATTAATAACAAAAGAACCCTGAATTTTATATACAAAAATCTCATTTTTAATGCAAGAAAATAATTTTTGCATAATTTTGTTAAAAGCTTTTGCATATAAATATATGTTGAAGTAGAATACATTCTAATTAAAAGAAACTTTTTTATATTCAAAAAATTACCTTTTTTAACTTTTATATTTTTATTAAAATGGCTTCTTTACATTCATGTCTTTATATGTAAAAGTTCCACAAAATTACGTAAAAATGAGTTTTTACATGTAAAATTAAACTTTTATGATTTTTTACAAGTAAAACACACCCTGTTCTTCATTTTTCTTTTTCATTCTCTGGTGAAGTAACCCGTACACACACACATATATATAGAGAGAGAGAGAGAGAGAGATGATACTTTTAGCAAGAAAACCAGTTGCGCCAGTGATTAAAATGGTCTTGTTATCAAGAAAATCAAGAATGCTATCCAACTCCATTGGTTACTAGTATGACAGACAAGATCGAACACAAAGACTTTGTAGAGAGAGTGAGAAAGAGATTGAGCAGGAACACTTAAAAGTACTTCGTAGAGAGAGAGTTGTAGGGAAATTGGTGAAGAAGAAGATAGGACACACGCAATATATAAGGATGGGTTAAGGTGAGAAAGGAAAAAGGAAGTTGACAAGTGGTGAGTAATGAAAGAGCACACCCAATCAATGTTTTATAGATTGTTTGGTAAAGACAATCAGCCATTTCGGTGCTTCACATTCACGGTATGCTTTCCACGTAATCTAATAAAAAATATCAATACGTCTCGATGGTTAAACCACAATATAACGAACGAGTATCAATTTATTTGTTAGTTTATTTAACGTATTAAGCATGCCATGTCATTTAAATTAATTATTATTTTAGTATAATTATACAAATCTTATAAACTCATTTTACTTGTGGCGTATAGTCGTATACTAAATAAATTGTAATGTTTTTTTTTTACTTTTTTCTAAAAATTGAGTAGACTTTGAAAAATATACTCGGAGAGCTGTAAGGTATCATCCACAGTTTATTACACCGAGGGTTATCTTGTTTTAAAATACACAACTGCGTTAAAATTAGCAAACCAAATACTTAGCGGTATTGAGAGTGTGAGCCAAGTTATTCTATAAAAGGAAATAAAAATGAGAAATTTTTAGCCATGCAAAAAATCCCTTCAATAAAATAAAAAATTATAACTCAAAATTTAATAAAAAACGAAAAGAGTAAAGACAAAAAAATGTTTCCACCGTCTTTCTCGTTCTCATATAAAAAACACAACGGTAAGTGAAAAAAGTCGTCGTGTCTTTTTGTTTATCATTGTATTTTGTGTTTATTTTCGTCATTGATTGTGTCTTTATACCTTAACATTATGTCTTTTTTATATATATATTGTGTTATATTACTCAAAATTGTGATATATTTTGTTAGGCATTGTGTTATATTTTGCTATCTATTGTGTCTGTTGTTCATTCTCGTCATTTTGTCTTTGATCTCGGCATTGTGTCTTTTTGTCCATTTTTTTGTATTTTTTTTTTATTTTTTTAACAGGAATGATGGCCTAAACATTTTAGTATTTATTTTTTTTTCGTTTTTTATTTATATCTTGAGTTATTATTATTATTTTTTTTTTTTGGAATTTATTTTTAAGTAGTTTGTATAATTACAAATTATTCTCACACTTCTCATTTTGTCTCTCTTTGTATTTTAACTTTACCCTGAGAGTGTATAATCAGTTGTTAATATTTGACACAACGTACAATATTTGTAATAACATGTTGGGCTGACAATTAGGTATATGTTTAAGACACGATAAGATCTGTTAATAAAAAACTGAAGTATGTGAATATTTTTAGTTTCTTAAATAATTGTAATTAGTAGCTGCTAGACTTCTTCAGTTTTTCTTATTGTTACATGAAAATTAAAATTGTCTTATAGTTATAACATATAAAATGGTTAAACGAGTCGTGTTTACGTCTGATACTTAATTGTGTTAAGCGCATCATTTCTAACATGTTAAGACACGAATTGTCAACCCAAGTGCCTAACATGTTCATCTCACTAATCACTAACATTTGTAAGATCAAAATCATTTTAAACTTTTACAAACGGAGAAAGCACATAAAATTAAAGATGCAAAACAGTTCTCTTCTAGATAACTGGAACAAGAAGTAATGGCTATTGGCTAATGAACAAGAAGTAATAACCAATGAAATTAGTCATGTAAAATATAAGCTCAGATCAGAGATATTATTAGAATTGAAAATAAACCTAGCTAGTACAAAGTACAAACCACAAACGTACAGTACGTTCTATTCAAGCAGGCAAGCCGCTAAATAATATCACTCACATATCTAACTATTTATATAATTGTCTACAATAAAATCCTAGGTGTCGCTCTCAGATTGTTCCCCTCATTCTCTAGAGACACCAGATTGCTTGATTTCTAAATAGAGTCTCCTCATTCATTCCTATAAAATTCGCGTGTATGGGTACTGATGGGTTTGAATCTGGTGAAACGGATTATAACACACCTCTTAAACCCTAACTCTATAGCATCACTCTTCTCCTGCCTCTTCAAATCTTAACCTCGCTGTTCTTTAACCATGAAACCCTAACCACACATAGATCTAATACAAACACCGCTTGCTATCACCATCTCTACAATTTCATCTATCTAAGGTAACCAATATCTTTCTCTTATCAAGATTTCTGGCCTATTTTCCACCTATTGATTTCGCCAAGTAATTTCATTGACAAACAACTTCGTCCTTAGCAATCCAATCGCCAGAGTCAATTTAAGACCTAAAAAACGGGCATGCTTGAAAACACATGATTCACTGTTAATTGGTTTTAAATTTTTAATGTTTTATAATGTGCAGTATCCCAACAAATCATGCATATGTGATTACTCGCTTCTATAGGCATAATTTATGGTGTGTAATAGATTCAATAGATGAAGCTATAGTTCAGTATTGATGACTTTTATGGGCATATTGTGATATAAATTTCGATTTAGGTGTTTGTAGTGTGTCACAGATATGAGAGAATTACATGTCTTCCTTCTAATATGTTTGATGAAATGCTTCAACCAAAACTCACTTCAACAAATCGATCATATTGTCATGAAGTTGTTTTAAACGTTGAAGAAACACTAATCGACCCCGGGCAGATTACGGATAATCTGGGGGTTAAATAGATGTTTCCCACGAGGGGTTAGACCCAACAAAGATGGTTCTTCTGATAACCTGCAAAACAGACACCGTGAGCTCGTCACTGAAAAGGGGGGGCACCTCCTTGTGACCACCCTCCGGCGTGAGAATCAGACTAGATTACTCTTGAATATAAGTGTATATTGAGAGATTGCTAGAGCAGATATCAGGTATAAGATGTAAGATACAAGATAAGATTAGATGATCATACCATTTGGGGTATTTATAGCCGAAGGTAGGTTTCCAAGAAGGTATAGCCGGCTGAATAGTATTCCTGTTCTACCAACTGTGGCCTACGCACGTGCCATGCTGGTAGTTGGTGGGTATGCAGCGGCTGACAGTGACCAGGCCTGCTGTGTACTATTCCTTTTCCACCAACTACAGGCTATGCACGTGGTATGACAGGAGTTGGTGAGTAGGTAGCGGCTAATAGTGACATACAGTACAAGAGCATGCTGCTCGCCATACTGTTGTCAATGAGCTGTCGTATCTTTGGTCAGATCTTTTGCCCATACCTCGTCAGGTACAGTACAAAAGATCTTCCAGTATCGTACGGACTGGCTCATTTGGGCGGGGGTATTCCCGGCTTGCTCATTCCTTCTTCAGGTGACTACTGAATTATTATGAGAGTTAAGCCTTGTGCGTGTAGCCTTGCTGCGCGGGTAGCCTTCCCTGATGGCTGGTATCCGTAACTGCGGGAACAGGCGGAGTACTTGGAAACCATTGGGAGGCGTTTCCTGCGGGAACAGCTAGCGTACTGCGCGTAAGGACGTCACGTCTCTGAGCATGGTGGGTCCTGCCGATCCAGTTGGTTTCTGCGCAGACGTCTCTCTTTGAGGTGAGTCTTGCGAGTTTGGTCTTTGCGCAGACGTCCCTCTTTGAGGTGAGTCTTGCGGGTCCAACTGCGCAGACGTCTCTCTTTGAGGTGAGTCTTACGGGTCCAACTGGGCTCTGCTGGGACCTACCTCTTCAAGTCCCCCCAGTCCAATGTTCTTCTCATGAATGTTTAATAAAGTGAGGTGAACTTTTGGACTTAAGCAAAGGGTTTTTGAAAAGGGTTTAGTTTTATGGTTTTCCATGGGGATTCTTCCCGCGGAAGTCCTAATGTCACTTGCAGAAATTCCCGACTTTCCTGCTTGATCTTTGAGTATGATGCGGGTAGGTCAGTAACCTCCTCGCAAGTCAGGAGCGTTGAGTCCTAGTTGTGTGGATTCTCCACGAGGTTTTGGTAGTTTTGAACATAGTGATCAATTATGTTAAAACCACCAATTCCATCTTGAAGCTTCAAACAATCTAGTTCTCGACGTTCCTGCTATGCGGGGATGTTATTCCCGTTTCCGCAAGCATGGCCCAGAAGATCCATCTTGATTTCATTTCCCTGCGGAGTGCTAGGTATGTGAAGGGTTTTGCCTTGACACTGTACCCGCACTCGTCTTATAGTTACTTTACTTCCAAAGTATTCCTGGCGTCAATTCCCTGCAGGTGCTAGGTATGTGAAGGGTTTTGCCTTGACACTGTACCCGCACCCGTCTTATAGTTACTTGGTTGCCGAGGTATTTTTGGCTTCAATTCCCTGCGGGTGCTAAGTATGTGAAGGGTTTTGCCTTGACATTGTACCCGCACCCGTCTTATAGTTACTTGGTTGCCAAGGTAAGGGGTATTTTCCCGCTTACTTTTGAATCTTTGGAACTTGCGTTATAAACGTTACATGACTTGCGCATGCATATTTTAGTTTTTTTTTTTTTTTTTTTTTTTTTTTTTTTTTAGCAATTTTCCCAGTGTTTTGGATAAGTTAACCGTTCGACGCGCGGTTGTCAATAGGTTCGGTTTCCTCTCATGATTTGTGCGGTTAGGACCGGCACTTTCATTTAGTGGGATGACTGAACTTTACCTTTAACTGACCTGCGTGAAGGTTTGCCGTTTTTTGGGTTTATGCGGGTTTTACAGCCTTCCCCACGCAACGGCTTTCACACTTATGTATTCGGTGAAGACCGGCATATCCGTGTGAAAGTTAAAAGTATAAATGTAAAATCATCAGCGTCGATGTTCTAAGGAGAATCATTTCCATAGAAGTGGCTCTGGGCCTTTCCTTTACAAATTTGGAATTGATCTACATGTAACATTTGCGTAATTGAGCTCCGTTCCATGTTCGTGGGACGGGAGTGCCATCGAGCCTTTCGAGCCGGTATGCGCCCTTTCCCAGAACTTCTTTGATAACGTATGGACCTTCCCAGACAGGGGCCAGCTTTCCTGGGCGTTCTTGGTTCGAAGCCTCGTTGTTACGCAATATATAGTCTCCTACATTGAAGTTGCAGAATTTTACCCGCGTGTTGTAGTACTTTTGCATTTGTCGTTTGTAGTTCTCTTCACGCGCTGCGGCTAAGTCTCTGCGTTCCTCGGTTAGCATAAGGTCTAACCGTCTTTCCGCATCATTATCCTCTGGTTGAATCATGACCCTTGGTGAGGGTAGACCAATTTCAACCGGGACCATGGCTTCAGTGCCATAAGTGAGGCTGAACGGGGTTTCTCCCGTACTTGCCTTTTTCATCGTTCTGTGTGCCCAAAGTACGTGTGGAACTTCGTCCACCCAGCCGGATCTATGTTCCAATAGTCTTCTCTTTATGCCGTCGACGATGCTCCTATTTGCTCTTTCCACCTCACCATTACCCTGCGGGTGCACCACTGAGGTAAAGGTGTGGGTGATTTGAAGTTCTTTAACCAATTGTTGTAGCTTCTTGTCAGGAAAGTTGGAGCCGTTATCGCTCACCAAATTCTGTGGAAGCCCGAAACGACAAATAATAAATTCCCAAATGAATTTTTTGATATGTTTTGCGGTCGTTTGGGCTAAGGGTTTTGCCTCTATCCACTTGGTGAAGTAGTCGATGGCGACCACTAGAAACTGGACGTTCCCTGCTGCTGTGGGAAATGGGCCTGTCACGTCGATGGCCCACTTCTGAAATGGCCATGCAGAGGTGACTGGAACAAGTTCATTCTTCGGGCGATGCGTGTTGGGTGCGTAGAGCTGACAAGACCTGCACTTTCTGATGTACGCCAGCGCATCCGTATGCATCCCCGGCCAAAAGTATCCCGCGTTGTTTAGCTTAGCTACAACTGCGCGTGGACCTGCATGTACCCCACAGATGCCTTCGTGTACTTCCCTTAGGAGGTAGTTGGCATCTTGGTCGTCAACGCATCTGAGGAGGGGGCCAAGAAAGTTACGTCTGTAAAGGATGTCATCGATGAGTTGATAGTTCAGTGCTTTACAGCGTAGTTTTCTTGCCTGTGTTTTTGACTCTGGTAGTATACCCGCCGCAAGGTAATTTATTATTGGTTTCATCCACGTTTCTGTGCCGGTTTGGATGACACAGACTTTCTTGTGCGGGATTGATGGTGCTCCAAGGAGTTCAATGCGGATGTCCTTTCCCAAGTGGGTGAAAGCCAATGACGCAAGCTTGCTTAACGCATCCGCAGATTTGTTTTCGCTACGCTTGACGCGTATGACTTTACAATCATTAAAATCGCGCATGAGGGTTTTTGCTTGAGCGAGGTACAGGGCCATTGTGTCGTTCACGGCCGTGTACGTCCCGTTTATCTGATTGGCTACTAACATGGAATCCACATGGGGTTCCAAGTTCTTTACTCCCATTTTACGCGCGATCCTTAACCCGGCCAAGAATGCTTCATACTCAGCTTCGTTATTCGTACTTGGAAAGTCTAGTCGAATAGCGTAAGTGTATTCTTGGCCTGCTGGGTTGGTAAGTTTTAACCCTGCGCCTGAGCCCTCGTTGCTGGCCGCTCCATCAGTGTAAAGTCGCCAGACATCATCGATGTCTTGTGCTGGAGAGGGTTGAGCCTCGTCCTGGCACTCTTTCTCCCGCGATGCGGGGACTTCGGCAATAAAGTCGGCCAAGACCTGGCCTTGGCTTGTACTTTATCGCGTATTCTCCCAATTCTATTGCCCATTTGGCTAGGCGTCCCGAAAGTTCGGGTTTGCCTAAAACGTTTGCAAGTTTGAAGTTGGTGAGAATAGTGATTGGGTGACCTTGGAAATATCGTCTTAGCCTGCGTAAAGCCTGCACAAGTGCTAAGACTAATTTTTCCAGGGTAGAGTACCGAGTTTCGACGTCTGTTAGGAGACAGCTAACATAGTAGATTGGCATCTGGATGCCTTTTCGCTCGACTAACAGGACGGCCCCGGTTGCTCTATCTGTGGCGGAGAGGTATAGGATTAATTCCTCTCCCGCTTCTGGTGCTGTGAGCGTTGGGAGTTCGATCAAGCGTGACCGAATTTCCTGAAAAGCTGCTTCCGCTTCTGGTGTCCAGCGGAAGTGCGTTTTCTTTAGACAGTTTCTTAGCGTCGACACGAATGGGAACGACCTATCCGCATGATTTGCCAAGAAGCGGTTAAGTGCAACTAGGCGTCCGTTCAGTGTCTGAGCTTGCTTGATGGTAGTAGGTGATTCCATTTTGATAATGGCTTCGACCTTTCAGGGTTCGCTCTGAAGCCATCTTTTGTAACAATGACTCCTAAGAACTTCCCTTCTTCCATCCCAAAGGAACACTTGCTCGGGTTGAGTTCATGTTTATCCTTCTGAGTGTGTTGAATGTTTCTTCGATGTCTTTCAACATCGCTTCTGGGTCAAGGCTTTTGATGACCAGGTCATCCATGTATACTTCCAAGTTCCTCCCAATTTGGGCATGAAACTCTTTGTCCATCAGGCGTTGGTATGTGGACCCGGCATTCTTAAGTCCGAATGGCATCATTTGATAACAGAATGTGCCATCAGGCGTCCGAAATGCGGTTTTGTCCTAATCGTCAACGGCCATGTGGATTTGATGGTACCCTTTATACGCATCAAGGAAGCATTTAAGGCGAAATGGTGATAACGAATCTACCTTAAGATCAATTTCGGGTAACGGGTAACAATCTTTGGGGCATGCTTTGTTCAAGTCTTTGAAATCCATGCACATGCGCCATTGCTTGTTAGACTTCGGTACCATAACGGGATTTGCAACCCAAGTTTGATATCTGCTAACGCGTACGATGCCCGCGTCAAGGAGTTCCTTGACTTGGGTTCTACACGCGTTAGCTTGTTCCGCCCCCATTACTCTACGCTTTTGTATGACCGGCGTAAAAGCCTGGTCACACTTGAGCTTATGCTCTGCTTTACTTCGAGGTACACCAGTCATGTCTGCTGGTTTCCATGCGAAGATGTCAGCGTTTTTCTGTAGTAAGCGTTTGAGTAATGTGCGCGTAGGATCAGTGATTGTTGGGCCAATGGTAACCGCCTGGTCGGGGTATTTGCCATTGAAAGCCCATTCTTCTGGTTCGGTGATGGTGGGTTTAGCCATCTTTGGTTTGGGTGTTGATGAGACAAATGCGATGCATACCTGGGGAATACCGGTGACCATCGCCACGCCCTCAGCTGTTGGCCATCCCATCATGCCGTGGACTGAAGATACTACGGCATTGAATCTTGCCATCCCGTCTCTCCCGAAGAGAATGTCGTACGTGTGGTGTGGCTTCCTCATTACGACGAAGTCCACATCCTCTGTGCGGGAGTGTTTTCCGTCTGTGAGAGTGACGGGGAAAGATAGGATACCCAGAGGGGTGTTTGTGCTGCCGTCGAACCCTTCCATCGAGGCGTAGACCGTTTTCAGGCGTTCCTTGTCTTCATCATCTAGCTTGTCGAAGAACTGCTTGTACATAACCGTTGACGAGGCGCCGTTGTCAACAAGAGTGCGGGAAGTGATGTAGTGCCCCAGCTGGCTTTTGATGACGATAGGGCCTTCTTTGCTGGGTCCTCCTGGCACTCGCGGGAAGCGCACCTCAGCTTCTTTCCATGCGCATGGTTCTGTCGTCCGTCTTTTTCTTCCTCTGATGTTACCACGAACCATGTGAATGCTGATGTCAACGGGCTTTCGTCCGTTACTTTTGTATCGGTTGTCATTCTTCCCTCCATTCCTGATTGATGCCACCAGGTGTGTAAGTTTGTCCTCCTTGACGAATGTTTCGATAATATCCCTCAAGGATGAACACTTCTCAGTGGTGTGACCCTTTGTGCCGTGGAAGTCACAGTATTTGCTCTGATCCGCGTCAGGTCGTTGCCGGACCGTTGGAGCTTTTGGCCATGGGAGTTTCTCAGTGGCAAATATCTCCGTGACGCTTTTGGTGAGCGGCGTCCACCTGGGGTGTCGGCTTGATGGGTGTGTATTACCCCTTCCGCCTACTAGGGAGCGAGAGCTGGATGTGTCAAAGTTTACCCTTGACTGCCACATGCTTGGCTTCTTCCTTTTGTTTTGCCGGGCGGTCTGGACATTGTTTTCTCTAGTCCTCTGCGTGTAGAAGTTTGTAGTCTGGGGCAGATCCCCACCCAATTGCTTTTCTGTTTCGGCAAAGCGCTTGGCTGCCGTCATGATGGCATCCCATGTGGATGGCATGCCATCTTTACCCGTCAACGTGCGGATAAGCTCTGGGTATTCGGCGCCTTGGATGACAGCGGCGCGAACAAGGTCTTCGCTTATAACGCCCAGACTCAGCTTTTTCGAGTTAAAGCGAGTGATGAAGTCTAGTAAAGGTTCATCCTTATCTCTAACGCAGTGGAGGATCGTCCACTGTTCTTCAATATATTTCCTCTGTTGACTGAAGTGTTGGCTGAACTTGTGTTGGAAGTCCGCCCAATCATAGATGTGGTGGACCGGTAAACGGTCAAACCACGCTCTAGCCGCTCCAACCAGTGTCATCTGGAACATATAACACCACGTGGGTTCCGTCCAGTTGCTGATGGTTGTCCCCGCTATGAATCTGTTCAGGTGATCATCTGGGTCGGATATACCATCATAAGTGCCGATGTTGGGCATCTGCTTGGCACTTTTCGGGGCGATTGCTTCCGCAATGTCCCTTGCAAACTTGGATGTTCCCGCGTTTGCAGCAGTTGGTCTGAAGGTTTTGGAGAAGTCACGTGGGTTTCCCCCCGTGTTCCTTTGTTTGAAGGTTTCTCCGAAATTCCTTCTCGTTTGGAAGTCCGCTTCCTTACGCTTC
Source organism: Bidens hawaiensis (assembly GCF_021521415.1). Taxonomy (NCBI): domain Eukaryota; kingdom Viridiplantae; phylum Streptophyta; class Magnoliopsida; order Asterales; family Asteraceae; genus Bidens; species Bidens hawaiensis. The sequence continues at coordinate 78,355 of NW_027495846.1, forward strand.
CCTTTCGCCCTAAGGCGAGGGTTTGCGTCGGTGTCGGATTCCTCCCGATCATCGTCCGAGGACTCGCACTCACTGCTCATGTTGAGCTGTTGTCGAGTGCTTCCAAATTCGTCAGCCTGTTGGACGGAACGCAAGCGTTCGTCCAACTCAGCTTGGAATTCCTTCTGACGTGCCTCCGCCCACACTTTAACCTGTTCAAGCGTTTGGCGGGGGAGTCTCGTCTGTTGTCTTTCCGCCTGGGTATTATTGAATCCCAGGGGACGGTTGTTTACTGCACTTGCCCCGGCTTGGGTAACCGGGGTAGTGTTCGTAAAAGTTACTGCACTTGCCCCGGCTTGGGTAACCGGGGTAGTGTTCGTAAAATTTGTGTGCTCGCCGGTGTTCCCCCCAGTAGCTGGGGTTGTGGTTACCGGGGCTTCCTGGTAACTCGTTGGCCTTGGGACCGGAGTAACGTTAACCATCTTTCCAGAAGTTTTGAAAAAACTGGAGAAAAATTAGTTCTAGCTTTTATGCACGGATGGCGCCAATGAAGAAACACTAATCGACCCCGGGCAGATTACGGATAATCTGGGGGTTAAATAGATGTTTACCACGAGGGGTTAGACCCAGCAAAGATGGTTCTTCTGATAACCTGCAAAACAGACACCGTGAGCTCGTCACTGAGAAGGGGGGGGTACCTCCTTGTGACCACCCTCCGGCGTGAGAATCAGACTAGATTACTCTTGAATATAAGTGTATATTAAGAGATTGCTAAAGCAGATATCAGGTATAAGATGTAAGATACAAGATAAGATTAGATGATCATACCATTTGGGGTATTTATAGCCGAAGGTAGGTTTCCAAGAAGGTATAGCCGGCTGAATAGTATTCCTGTTCTACCAACTGTGGCCTACGCACGTGCCATGCTGGTAGTTGGTGGGTATGCAGCGGCTGACAGTGACCAGGCCTGCTGTATACTATTCCTTTTCCACCAACTACAGGCTATGCACGTGGTATGACAGGAGTTGGTGAGTAGGTAGCGGCTAATAGTGACATACAGTACAAGAGCATGCTGCTCGCCATACTGTTGTCAATGAGCTGTCGTATCTTTGGTCAGATCTTTTGCCCATACTTCGTCAGGTACAGTACAAAAGATCTTCCAGTATCGTACAGACTGGCTCATTTGGGCGGGAGTATTCCCGGCTTGCTCATTCCTTCTTCAGGTGACTACTGAATTATTATGAGAGTTAAGCCTTGTGCGTGTAGCCTTGCTGCGCGGGTAGCCTTCCCTGATGGCTGGTATCCGTAACTGCGGGAACAGGCGGAGTACTTGGAAACCATTGGGAGGCGTTTTCTGCGGGAACAGCTAGCGTACTGCGCGTAAGGACGTCACGTCTCTGAGCATGGTGGGTCCTGCCGATCCAGTTGGTTTCTGCGCAGACGTCTCTCTTTGAGGTGAGTCTTGCGAGTTTGGTCTTTGCGCAGACGTCCCTCTTTGAGGTGAGTCTTGCGGGTCCAACTGCGCAGACGTCTCTCTTTGAGGTGAGTCTTACGGGTCCAACTGGGCTCTGCTGGGACCTACCTCTTCAAACGTATACAAATCTCAACTTGGAAAACATCTTGATTAGTTCATATATTTAACAAAATGATGTCGATAGGTTTGATTAGTTGATAATGTTGGTCGATTCACAACTTGTGGTTTTTATCCACCCAATTTTTTTTATATATGATTATGAACACATTATTTTGTTTATTTATTTATTTATTTATTACATATGTTTATTTCTTTTTGAAGAAATTATGAATACCTAAACAAATCCCAAAGTTCTTTAAAAGAACTCATTCACATTTTAAACCATCTTAGTGTAAACATATTGAGAAAGCATAGTAGGGTTCACTTATTACCCCGTGTAATAGGTTTGATTCTTATTTTCTCGTTTCTTTTGATTGTAGGGCTCAATATCTGAGTTGATTAATCATGAAGAGCCTGAAATTGTTATGGTATTTTTTTAATGTGACAGTAAACTTGGAGCACCAATAAAAACTCTTGTATCAACAACCATGTTAGAGGATGTGATAAACGGTGCAGTCCCAACCCTTCCACTAGCTTTGGAGAAGCCTGTTTCCCTTAAGGTTGTTTTTCGCTTCTGCTAAATCAGATGAGCTTAAAGTATCTGGTTTTGATTCAGGAGATGGCATAACAACTGCTATATGAGCTTAAAGTGTCTGTAATCAGATGTCTTATGCATTGTACAACTCTTTTTAGAAATAGAAAACCCATAAAATATTATGCAAGATTAATTCATTAAATTTATAAATGATGTGTTTGTGTATACGAATATTCTAAACATAGGTGCTTCAAGTGGTTGACTCCATGTTATATGGAACTGGATAGTAATAGTATGGTTTGTAAAGTATATGCTTTTGATATATTTAAATCGTCAACACAATTTTGTAACGAGAACCCAACTTTTGTTATTTTTATTCTGTTAGGATAACAGATAAGGAAGCACATGCTCGAATATTTTGCCAAGCTCAATCAACATAAATCAGTGACTCCAAATCACACGAGTCACACGATGTTTCAAACGATGATCCTGGATAAGCTTCAAAAGTGAGTATCATTGGTTATTTAGTTTAATATAATATTTGGACATGATGACTTACGCTAATTATGCTGTGGATTAATTGTAATAGAATATATATATATATATATGGAGTTTAAGCTATAAGCAAGTTTGAGGAGGTAGCTTTAGATAAATTGTGACAGGAAAGATATATTTGGACTTAATGATCTATGCTAAGGATTGTATTTATCTCTGAAAGAGTTTGAGGTTAGTACATGAACCTACTGTTAAAGCAGCAAACATTTCTTTTTAGTAGATTGTAATGGACCAACTTATATTAAATTCAAACGCACAGTTCATGTATGTTATCTAAAACTGCTTTTGACATCATTAGTTATGGTGTGAGTAGTCAAAGGGACTTTAGTTAATTAGATTTACTTCAGATTTCGATACGTTTCTACATAACATATGCATAATCGGTTCGATTAATTTAATTATTTTACACATCAAAGCTGTAACAGAGCCATAGTTTTTGGTTATTCGGTTATTGCTTAACCGAACTGTCGTTAATTGGGGTTGTTTATAGTTTTACGGGTCAAGTAACCAAACTGATGCAAGTTCATACACCAACCCATTTACAGCACATTTTTAGTAGCCTCGCACTCATTTAGTTTTGGAGGTTTTGTCTTTAGATGGGTTGGAGGGTTAGAACCAAGTTGAGATCAAACCGGACCCGGCCCGTTTACTTAACTGGTTTAGCAATGTCAGCCCATTTATGACCCGAACCGTTTAGCATCAATGCTGACCTGTTTATTTGTATCTTATGAGTCCTGAGTATTGAATTAAAAGACAATTTACTTTTTGCTACACATAGTGCCAAAACACAATGCGAGAACATTGGGAGTTCGGGTTTGTGAAGGGGCCGCCATTTTAAAATCACCATGGAATGTGGCTGGTTCATTACTCTTCTTCCTTATTTGCTATTTTCTTTATTTGACCGGACCGACCAATTTAAGATACTTTTTAACCAATTGAGTTCCACGTCTTTGATCTTTTGGTTTTTCGGGGTGGGATTTTTTTAGATCGGGTATTTTTTGATAACTCTGGTCTCCGAAGGGTGTTCAAGAGTGGAAACAAAAAAGCAAAGATCACTCCTAAATTACAACGGGTGGGCTAGCATGAATAAAGAACGCATGTGATTACCGAATCTGTTTAACGGTTGTTGTATGTATGAATTCCGAATGCAATACGACCCAAGCAAAAGTCCTTATTGTGTTTGCTAATGACTATAATGTCCATCAAGATATACCTAGCACACTAGGAATGAGACATTTCTTTAAAGTTTCAAGTTTTGCTATATCGTATAATGTGGGGTTGTCTGTTTATTTTGTTTTACAAATAAAAAGGGTTTCGCATCATGTTTTTTTGGTTTATCAGAAATTGTGCCAAGGTGGAGGCTATTATTATTTAAAAATATAACTTTTTCAAGAATGAATATAATCTAAACATGAATTCGTGAAGCACCAAAAAAGCTTATAAATTGTATTGCCTTTTCATATGTGACATTTATTCTTCACTTTCTTATTTAACAAATGTAGACTCAATTTGATCAACAATGATGTCATGTAGGCTACGAATGTCTCATTATGCTCTTTAATAATAAAGGTAGATTTAATTAGGGAAATGCTGATCTAATTTAGAGTTGCTTAACAGATCCGGTTTGCTGGTTGGCAATCTAGAATGAACACAAGTTCAACATGAACAAACCATAGACTTGAAAATCATGTCACTTGTGAACGAACTTAAACATGACATCATTTTATCCAAACAAAAATTTGTTTAATATTTTAAAATTTTAAGTATTGATAATTTTTTCCAACTATTGCGTTTAAAATATGGCAATTCAAATTTAAAATTTTGTTAAAAAATACTCATATAGTTTAAGTTTGTACATCAAAATTTTAAAATAAGAAATAAATAATAGGTAAACCCATGTACCCGTAGAGTTGACGCGAAAAGGACGCTGTTAGCTAAACATATTTATGGTTTGACCCAAAACTGACCCAACCCATTGTGTCATTTGAAGGAATTTTACGTTCGGCATACCAAAATATTATAACACACAATAAATTAAATTTATATATTCAAAACAATACTAAAAAATATTACCATTTAAAAAAGGATTTTTTTTCATATATATATACCCTTACAAATATCTTAAATATCATATATACCAAAGTAAAACTTAAAATATCATATATATACCCTTACAAAATAACTAAAATATCATACATGTCCTTATAAACTCAATAAAAGTATTATATATATATATATATATATATATATATATATATATATTGATTAATAATAATTTAATGAAAATACCATTTTACCGTTACTTTTCAAAAAATTTAATTTTTATATATGCCGATTTTTTAACGAATAGACCATTTTACCCCTTTTTATTACATAATTTGTTTACACCCTATGTTATTATTTTAATTATAGTCGTCGTTTTTCACATTTAACGACGACTATATCGTCTCTCGTAACTTCTTCAATATTGCAAACCATTCGAAGATTTATCGGATCGAATGGTCTACATTGTAAAACCTTTTATCGCATCTAATTAAACTAGAGTAATATGGTTAACTTTGTAAAGGCATATACGATATTTTTAGTTTTTGCATGAGTGTATATGTTATTTTTGATATTTATAACGGTATATATAAAAATGCCCCTAAAAAGAACTAAATAAACCCTCGTAATATGCGGGGTAAAAACTAGTACAATATATAGTGATATAATCTTATAAAAAGATTACTAAAGTTTGGGTAACTTTACATAATAATAATCACGTTTTAAAAATACTTTAGTTAGTGTTCTTAAGTTTTAAAACAGTTTTAATTAAGTCACTCATCCCACATGTTTTATTTAAATTATAGATTTTAATATAAATTTTTTTAGCATTTTCCTTTATTGTTTCAATTAGGAAAACTTTCTTTCCTTTTTTATATGCTGATGTGGGCTAATGACGTACGTGGATTTTAGGTATTTTTTTATTTTTTTTAATATAATTAACAAGATATTTTTTATTTTAATATAATTATGTAGCTTGGAACTCCCGACCCCCGCATCTTCTTCTCCATTTCATTCTTGACACAAAAAGTTCCGATCATGGCTAGATTTGAAGGTTTAGTGATTCAATTTGTGCAAAAAAAATACACCAGCAACATGATTAAAACAATTTTGAAACTTAAGTGTTATTCTATATATATATATATATATATATATATATATATATATATATATAGTGAGGTTAGAATAAGAAGTGAGTTATTTGTAAGGAGTGTGAGAAGTTATATCGGACGTTGGATTTGATCATCTGATGGTGGATATTGATAGTGTGTTTTCCGTTCGGTGTGTTTTATTTTTTTAAGGGTAAAACCCACTTCTTACACTTCTTAGGATAGTTTTACTTATTATTTTAACATTGCTATATATATATATATATATATATATATAGGTTAAGGATGGAATACGAAAATCGTTTATCGTACAATAGGTACGCGAGTGTCTGGAGCGTCCATCTTCAATAACCATCCTAACCTAAAATCACAATTACGCGAGCCGGCCTCCTTCAACCTCTTCTCCCGTCGATTACGTCCACCTTCACCATCGCCGTTCAACGATTCCGTTCACCATCCACCTTCGCGACCACCATCTTCTTCCGACACAACAATCGATCGTTGCTCACATATCAGTTGATTAAATTGTCCAATTGAAATTGAAATTGTTGAACTAATTGATCAATTAAAATTTGAAATTGGTCCAATTAATCATCAATTTGAAGTTTCAATTAATCAATTTTGAGTTTTGAAGAAACCCAGTTGACGTTCTGTCACACCCCCATCTTAGGCCTAGGCGTGTGACTCAATAGTTGGTACCACATTTGTAATTAAATCAGAGTTGCGGGTTAATGCGGAAGACTTTAATAAACATGTGGATTTAAAGTTTAAATATTTACATTACAAGAGTCGAAACGAAAGTCTCATTTAGTTTTATTTGTTTATATGTTTTACAAAACCACCATATTTTAATATTTATACAAAATTATCCGAGCCATAGGATTCTTGAGCCTTCGTCCTTTAGCTCTAATCTTGGTTACCTACAAAATGTTATAAAAAAAATACGTCAGCAACGAATGTTGGTGAATATGCTGACGCGAAAACATTTTCTTTTACTTTGTTACCCCTCGAGGGTTACGCGTGCCTCGGCCCATCTTGGCTTAGGAATAACAAAGTTAAAACAATATCATCATAAACTCAAGCCTCTACCTAGGTCACCCCAGCAAGACACCGCAGCGTCCCGACGTACTTAGGTATCATAAATATACACAAGGTCATTCTCACTCGAACATACTTTGGTTCGGCCCATCGTGGCTGGAGGTCGTGACTAGGCGTGGTGCGATGTGCCCACCGCATTTTACCACATATGAAGGATCCAGACAAACGTATACTACAGCCTGAGGGCTAGGCTTTTACTCTTATTCATAATGTTTTTAGAGACACTTAGTCTCATGTAAAGTTTTACACATAACACGTTTATTTATTTGAAAACAAGTTTGTAAAAGTGGGGCGTATTCACCTTTGATCGGGATCGGTTTCCAACACCGTCCTTGCGTACTCTTTCTTGCTATCTCGCACCTATAGTATGAGTATAACTTTTATTAGTCGGATATACAATCAGGCTTAAGACCTTTAGTCTTATATATCTCGATGAACCTTTAGTTCAATAATCTTTTACTTTAAAAACCTTTAAAAGCAATATTTATAAACCTTTAGTTTATTATAAAAACCCAACGTTTCTTCTTTTCTAAGAAACTTATTCTTTTTCTTTTATTATTTAAGAATACCCTTATTACTTAAATAATATTCACAACAAAAAATTACATATATATATCATCACACACACACACACACACACACACACACATATATATATACATATGCTTTTATATTTCTTTCTTTTCTTTTCTTTGTTGTATATTTTCTTTTTCATAAACATCGAGTATATTCCGACTTAGGGAATTAAGCCGTTATAATATTTTATTATATTTTAGGGAAGTAAGCCTTACCTTTCCTCGGCTTATAATTCCCTAGATACTCGAGCAGCACTTCTACGCCGCTTAGTCCTTCCAACACTCGCTTTGATCGCCACTTCACTTCGGCACGCAAATCGAGATGATCGTCGGGTTGTAAAAACAGCACCACCTTCTTGTTCGGAACTTCGTCGAGGAGTGGTACGAATATCGGGGTATGCCACGTTTATCGAGGAATCGGGGCACGGTTTTCGAGGTGGATCGTTGGCACGAATTTCGAGGGTTAGAGAGATGTTTAGAGAGAGAGTTGTAAACTGATTTTGGTGTGATGAAATGAAATCCCGGAGGCTGCTATTTATAGGCAAAAATTTTGGTCCCATCGCGGTACGCGCCCGGCTCCTTGACACCCGTCGCGTACCGCGACGTAGCCTTGATGAGTCGCAACGTAGGTCTGCCACGTGTCACCACGTGGCAGACGGTGTGCCACGTGTTAACACGTGGCGAACGACATGCCACGTGTGGCCACGTGTCGGGACACGTGGCGACCGGTGTGCCACGTGTGGACACGAGGTGAAAAGGTGTCAGGCGTGTCAGGCCACGTCATCGCGGTACGCGATGACGTAGGCTCAACGGCGATCGTGTATCGCCGTTGACGTCTTCTAGAATCTTTGACCAAGCCCCATCGCGTGTCCTTTGTCCCGTCGCGTAGCGCGAGAGGACAAGAAATCAAATTTTTCATTTTTAACCTTGGAGTTTGGATTTTTGGCAGAATTAGTCCCTTAACTTTGGAAAGTTGACATTTTTGGCCCAGAATTCCCGTGGTGTTACACGTTCCATATTTTGTTCATATGGTTGAATCACTGATCAAATTAATAGTCGATTGACGATTGTTTGATGATTATGAGATTATATGAAGTAATTTCAGTGTTCAATTTCATGTTTACATGTGTTTAATTTATTTTTTTTATCAGAATTTCTTAGAACTTCTAAACTTTTTATCAGAACTTCTAAACTTTTTTGAACACCCAGAACTTCTTAGAACTTCTAAACTTTTTATTAAGCAACCTGAACTTCTTAGAACGTATTAAAATATTTAAAGATGTTCTTTTTTGGTCCGAACGTTTAAAGATATTCAGTTATGTTTCAGAACGTTTAAACATAATATTTTGAACCCTAATTAGAGCTCGATTGAGTGCGTTATTTCTGCAATTCCATAATTGATTGATGAATCTAAATGCTTCTACACATCAATTCAATTGATTAAATCATCATTTTGGTGTTTATTTTGGTCAAAACGTTTAAACTTTGAGCAGAACGTTTAAACATGAACCCTAATCATAGCTCAATTAAGTGTGTTAATCTGTATTTTCATAATCGATTGATGATTCTAAATCCTCTTACACATCAATTCGATTGATTAAATCATCAATTTTTTATCCATTTGAAGATTTTTAATGTTTAGTGACGTTCTTTTCAATTCTGGGTTTTGACTTTTGAGATTTCATACTGTAAGTTGTGATTAGACTTTAGAAATTGGATGAGAAAAATTAAGGAGTTCTGAATTTGGATCGGAATCGGTTTTAAATCGATGAATTTGATCGCGAACTACTGTTTGGGTTATTTTCCAAACTTCCATTGCGTGAAATTGAAATCGATGACCAGCAGTGTCGCGTACGTAATGTACGATAAGTCATTATTGTACAATAACTCACCCCTATATATATATGTGTGTGTGTGTGTGATATTTTCCCCCTTTAATTAAATATATACTAGATTAGTTACCCGTATAGCACACAGGTTAGAATAAGTATTTTTTTTAAATAATAACATAATGTGAAATACAAAAAAATGGTATCACATATATTAAGATATATTATACGGTAAAAAAAATTACATATTACATAATTTGAAAATAAAAAGTTGTTAGAAAATTCATAAATCATAAATTATTTCTTTGTTATTTTCTATATCAAAATGTAGGTGTAAATGGTTAATCTTTTAAACCAACTCGTGAACCAAAACTCATTTTAATCTTAAACTGTTTTGACATTAAAAATCTTTGATACTTTAATCAGTTAAGAAACCAACCCATTTCGTATTGATTACTTATAAAAATCTAATATTTATAACTAATGCAATATATTTTATACTAAACAAATTAACATATTTATGATGGTATTAATTCTTTTAAGTTAAGATGGAATTATTAAAAATTAAAAATAAAATATTAAAAAGAGAAATGTATTTAATATGAGAGAGATGAGAGAAAATTTTGTAAGGATAAATATAGTAATAACATGTGACATTTAGAAATCTTTATTTATTAAATAGTATAGACATGTGTGTATATATATTTTGAAACTAGCTTTAACCCAAAAGGTTTCAACAGTTAAGTTGATTTTTTTAAATTTACTGGTCTAAACTAATGAAAGTTTTATAATTTAAATAAATCAACTTGAATCAATAGAAAATTCTAAGACGAATGATACGTACGAACACATTAATTAAAGGGAGAGAACAATGTGTATGTGGACTGCATGGGCATTAAGGTTAATTTCAAAGTCATACTTTGGTTCTTCAACACCGCCCAATTAAGGAAATTGTTTCTATTTCTTGCCATCTCTAACGTCCAACTCCTACCTAGCTAGCATCACCCGGCCAATGATGAAAAAACTTCAATTAAAAATAAAATTTAATGAAACTAATGAAACGATAATACCATAAAAAAACCAATATGTTTTTTTTCTTATAAAATTCTATCAACAATTTTTTTCTAATTTATGTGTCCATACATGTTAATTTTGAATAAAATTGTGAACTTTTTTAACAACTTAAGACGGTGCATGATCGGCCGGTTTTGTACACCTCATAAACTTTAAATGGGATTGTGAAAGGATTAAAAATTAGTATTTGACATTGTGTAGTAACAATATGGCTTTTATATATACATAATTTACTTGTGTAAGTTGGATGCATATATATTGTGTTGGTATAAGAAAATTACAAAAAGAAAAAAATCCACCATGAGTTTGCTTTGGTTATATTGACAGTTTGACACTTACACGTACATAATCGTTTTTTTTTCACGATATGATCACCCGGTAAAATTATTTACTAGTTATCAAAATAAAATAGCTAATACTATCCGTTTACGTAAAAGACATCTTTTAACTTTTATGTATAATTTAACTACATACTTCAAATATTATGCCATGTAATTCAAAAGAAAACTTTAAAAGAGACCGAATGTCTAAAAACCAAAAGTATTTTGAACACACTTGAGTAGAACATGTGTTACAATAATTTCATCCTGGGAATGTCGTCTCCCTCCTACGATAACAAGCACCAATGGAGTTGGATAGCAATCTTGAACACACTACATATAAAAAAAGTCGGACGAAAACGAGTAAATTACACTATCGCGCAAAAAACGGAGGGGGCCGGGTTCACCCCGGGCCCCAACCATCCTTCGCCGTTGCGGGTCAGGTCGGGGAATATTAGATAGTACAATATCATAAATAAAACAATATGTTAATTTAAAAAATACGTAATAAAACTACAATGTCATTAAAATGAAAAGAAAAAAAAACGAATTACAATCAATGGTTTGTGTAGGTGTGATGTATGGATAGATCGGGATGTAACCGGAAGCGAAAGCGCTCTTCTTTTAGCAACTTAAAAGTTAAAATCCCAATTAATAACATTGTGATGGTTTACATGATTATCATTATATCTCTTAAATTGTTTAAGAACCTTAAGGAACTCTTAATTGTAAACATTTTTTTAATTTTTTTGTATGTTAATAAGTGTAGTTTTATCACTTTTTATATTTATATTTACGATTACAATTATAAAAATTAGTTTTTGCACACATCTATATTTTTCTTACACAAATATAAATTTGTTATTACATAAATTTTACACATGTGTAAACTTGTAATTTATATATGTAATCAAAATTTTTAAAATATGATAAACTTAGTCTCAAATTGTTATTATATAAAAAAATTTCAAAAATATTTGATTGTTATGAGTTCCTAAAAGTTTTTAACTTTTTTTGAGTTATGAAAAGATACCTACCCGTGATCTTATATATATCAAAATCGTTCTTAGAAGACTTGAAATTAAAAACCTTTCAAGATTAAAGAGTTTTAGAGAGGATGAGTTCACCACTGCATTATCTTAAACTTTTTGTTATGGGTTCACTTTTAAAAATCTTATAAATTCACTAAAAAACCTTTTTATATATCGGTTTAACATAAAATTTTAAAATTAATGGGTTCCTTGTGAACCCATATTGAATCCGCCCTTGTTTGCAGTTAAGTAATACGATCACAACTGGTATATAAAACATTAACTCTGGTCTGAACATATTTAAAATTGTGTAACCCGATGTAACATCCTAAAATATTCTAATATTAAATAAAGAAAGTCGCGTTTAGTTATCGTGTGTTAATAATTAAATTGTGTTAAATAAAGAAGAATCATGGACCTAGATTAATTAAGATGGATTATAAAGGGTAATGGGCCTTAGGTCCATGGGCTTTAAGGGATATAAATACCCCTTAAACCACCCTAAAATCCTAAACCCTCATTTCTTTCCATCTTATCCTCTACACACTCAATAACACACACACCTCCATACTTACATACGGCCGAGAGAGAGGAAGAGGGCGAAACGACCAACGAACATCGAATAGTAATAGATCTCTAATATACAAGCTAGATACAAGATAACCAAGCAAAACGTGAACAACCGAACGCATAAAGGTATGTCCTTTACCTTTAAAGTGTATGTTTTTAGGGTCGGTTAGCCTTGAAACTTAAACATAAGGTAAATCGGGTCTAAACGAAAAGTAAAGTAGCAAACTTGACGTTGGAAACAAACTTAACGAATCTATGGCTATTACGACGACTTGTATTGAACGTTTTAAGTCTAAAGGTCCGAACTTTATGCTTTTCCGGGTCAAGTCCTATCCGAAATAGCCAGGGGAACGATTTACGGGAGATATTAACATAATATCTAAGGTTTTCACGTTAAAACAGAGATGATTTTGTGGTTAAAACCAACTCGTGGCTGTCACTGTACAACTTCGCTCGCCAGTTTGACATGATCGCTTAAACAAATAAGTTCGCTCACTGTTAAATTCGATGAATGATAACTTCGCTTGTTGATAAGTTCGCCGGCTAATAAGTTCGCTACTGTTTAAGTTCGCCAACGATAAGTTCGCTACTAGTTAAGATCACTTACACGTATGTTCGCTTACATTTATGATCGCTTGCGAGTACAGGAGAGTTAAAATAATAATTTAGAATCCTAGTGAAAAATGCGTTAAGACAGTTAACGAAAATAAAATTATTCCAAGCTGACCTGGTAGCTTAACCCCAGCCAGGGGCGCTGCCCCCGGACCCCTGTTCGTTGTGGATTCTATAAAGATAGAAATACAATATGAGTAGTATACGAGTAGTAATAGTAGATTGATACATGTAAATATTATACAGTTAGCTGTGCACAGCTCAAGAAAGGGATTACAATTAACGGTGAACGTAACCGCATTCAGGTGAGTTTCTAGCCCCATTTCCTTGTTATGTTTTCGGGGTTGTGTGCATACTCGATGTGAATGTTAATACACTTACTTTAAATGGTAAGTGTATGTCTTAATGACTAATGTGATAGTTATGAATGTATGTTTGACAGTACGTGTACGACCTTCGGGTATTGCACGTATTGTTAAGGCAAGTATAATGTAGTATGTATGATATGTGTATGTGAATAAGGAAGTATGTATGACCATGATATGTATGATATTAAATGTATGGATATGATAATAGTGATGGTAATGGAAGGTAAGTTAAGATTAAAGGGTTGCATACCCTAATAATATATGCGAAGATTAAAGGGTTGCATACCCTAATAATATATGCGAAGGTTAAAGGGTTGCATACCCTAAAAATATATGCAAAGGTTAAAGAGTTGCATACCCTAATAATATATGCGAAGGTTATAGGGTGAAATGCTCTTAATAACGTAAGGTATGAATATGAAAGAAAAAGAATAAGTAAGTAAGTATGTATAAATGAAAGTATAAAAGTATGGGGTACGTATGAAAGTATGTAATTATGGATATGTTGTATGTTGTATGATTAACTAGAACTCACTCAGCGTAGCTGACTTTTAGTATGCACGCAGGTGAGTAGAATGAGACAGCTGGCTTGAAGGGGGACACATGGCACAGGAATAAAGAAGCTGGCATCTGAAGATTTAATTGTTAATGTTTGAACTAAAAGACATGTTTTAAGCTATGTTTCATAGACAAGTTATGAATGTTTGTAATGATTGTTGATGTTTTATGTTATTCCACGAAAGTTTTAATTAACTCTGATATTTAGAACTGCGTTTATGAGTAAATCCAACATCCAAAGTAGGGCACCGGTAACTGGGCCTTATACCCGAATAAGAAGATTTATTCATTTTAAGTAGAACAAGTCAACAAGTTGATGGGTTGTAGTAAAGTTGTAAGGAAACTAAAGTGACTGATAGTTATAATAAAGTTGTCAAGGTTAATGAGTTAACACGTAAGTTATAGCATTCCCAACCCATTCCCTTAAATTTTATGAAAAGTTTTTGTAAATTATAGGATATCGTTAACCATGATTGTGGGTAAAGAATAGAGAAAAGTGAGTGATTTTTTGTAAATTTGGGAAAATATTGTTTGCTTCTGTTTATTTTTTAATATTTGTTGAAATTGACTGTGAGTAAAGAAGAAAGAAACTATAATGATAAAGGTATAAAAATGTATTATTTAATTAAACAAAAAAAAAAGAAATATAGTGTTTTTAGTGCTGTGGAAATAGAGTGTTGTGACAATACTCAAAATTTGAAGGCTTCGTATACAATTTCACTAAAATTTAATAATAGAGTTTGAAAATAAGGAATTGATTGAAGTGGTTATTTAGATGATTTTTTTTAAATTTTAGAAATAAAGATGAGTATATAAAACCCATTGAGAATGCTCTTAAAATCATGGAGTTATGTTTACTAGTTTAGTATAACATAATCTTATCCGTCATAATCTGTTAAACAATCTAAAACATGATTGATTTCATCTTATTTTAATTTGAGAAAGAAATCGGTAACCACTCACACATCCCATCATCACCCATGCGCCCCATTGTGATAATAAATTCGAGATTATGGTCAATTGGTCATGGTGGATTGGATGACATGACAAGATAAACACCACCTTAACTAGGATTCAGTGTTTGACAACTTGTCAATGGGCCCTTCCTTTATGTTTACGCAAGTCGACACAAGCATGGGAGGCCGTATTTAATGATACAACCACCCTAGTTATAGTTATAGTATATTTGGTTATTAATAATTTGTCGTAAATGATTCATTAACTGTTAGCAATTTGGTCATCAGTTGATAGCATATTAGTTATACTTAAGGGGGGGACGGGGCGGTGCGTGATGGAGCTCCCATCACGCGTGGTGAGCCTCTCCACACCGCCGCCGCCCCTTTGTCATGCTGAAAAAATGGATTTTGCATGATGGGTGTCACGTGTGATGAAGGGTGATGGTGGGGTTCTCGAGGAAAAAAATGACCGTTGGGAGCCGTTGGGAGGTGTGGGGAGGGGGGGGGGGGTTCACTGGAAGAAAAAAACAGGGAAGAAGGAGTGTTTAAGAACAGGGAAGAAGAAGCTGGTTTTGTTAGTATTATTATTATTATATTTTAAATACAATTTACACATTTAACCCCTTAACTTTCACATTTCTTTTAAAAAGAATTTAGAATAATTTACGAATTAAACCTTGAACTTTTGAATGCTATAAAAATTATATAAAAGTCGGCTAAGTTGGCGGAAACGTGACGAGGCCTATATCAACCATTTTTTTGTCGGTTTTTATTTATTTATTTATCTTTGTAACAATTAATCTTGCAAAAAAAAACAAAAAAAATTTCATCACACACCACATCACACCACCACCCCTAGTAAAAAACCATCACATGTGATGGATTTGGGGTTGGTGATGTGACATCATTTGATTGGGTGGGATGTGTGATGAGTGATAACCCCCCCCCCCCCTAATTATGAATCTTTATAAATTAGTTTCTAAAGCTTATAATGAACTTTTATAAATTTATAATATAGTTTTAGAGTTTCTTAAAGGAAATCAATTTTTTGAAACTAAACTATATTTCGTATTTCTATGGCCATTAGTGTTAAAATTGCTATGGTACTAATATTTGAACTAGCCAAGAATAATAAGATTTCAATACTTAGAAAGAGAGTGTTAACGTTTATTAAAAAAATTAAAATCTCAAAGAAAAGAATGAATAGGTTCTCGGGTAGCCCAAACGTTGAGAACAAGACCAAAGGAACTGACCAACCAAGGCGCTAAAACAGACGAGGCGTTGAGGGTCAGGCACCAGGAAAACCAACCTTTCGCAATTTTGCCTAGATGTTGAAGATTAGGCACCTTAGTAGCCTATGGATTCGGGAACGACTTAGCCCAACTAGCTTCATCAGACAACTTATGCCTAGCCATTGTATATGGAGTCGGCTTGGTTGTTGGCTCGGTATTTAGCTTGCTTAGGCAAGGACGATGTTGTGACGTAGCCTATCGACCACCTCCAAATTTAAGGCAGACCTGGTGCCATTGTAGCCTGCTCATTGAGAATGTAGGCACCGTTGTTGACCAAACGGGACACAAGGCATAACAGGAATTTGCCAACGTAGTTTTGCATGATATATCGTGTCAACCTCTTTGATGCCTAATGATGTCAAAGAGTCCTATGTCACAAGATACGATTAGCCTTACTTAAATTTTTTTCATATGCATTTTGAGAATGTTTTGGCAAACATGCCTATTTTTTTATAATTTTCTCAAATATAAAATAGAGAGTTTGTAACACGTGAGTAAAAATTAATTAATTCATGATCTTGTGGTTTAGTGCTATCGTCTTTTCAAAAGTACGGCAGTGTGCTCAAAACCTTGTAAGATTAGGGGGTTTATGTGAATATAATAATAATAATAATAATAATAATAATAATAATAATAATAATAATAATAATAATAAATGCCATTAAATAACTTTCAATATACTCCCTAAAAATGCGGATTTAACCATGCACGTTGTTGACTTGATCTTTGAAAATAAGATCCATATTAATGATTCAGATTATTTATTTATCACCTCAGCAACAATTTATTGGTGAAATAGTTTAGAATATGGGTTCGTAAACCAGGTTGTTGCAACTTGTAAGTAACCACGTAAACGTTGGTCCCCAACTCTCAACCCATCCGTATCTACTTTACAAAAAACTTTAATATCAAAATTACAAAATTTCCACAATTAGTAAAAAGGTATGAAAAACGATTTATAAATAAATATATGTATATAAAATATATAACGCACATGATAAAATCAAACAAAAAGATGTAAAGATGTAAATGTTAATATAACGTGTTAAACGATAAATGAAGAGACTTGGACATTGGTTTAATCATATTCTCTTTTATAAAACAAATTAATAAATTTAACTTGATATATATATATAGTTATATACCCGTTGAGGGATAGGGACACGTACACAAGGCTATAAGCCTATGATTGTTTCAAGTTCGAACATACGAGTACGTTGAACTAGTGTATATATTATTTTCTTATTAAAATGACAAAGTACAAAAGAACCTGTAATAAAAAGAAAGTAACTTCAGAACTTGTAATAAAAACAAAGTAACTTCGTGATGATGTGTTTAAGCAAGTTATAGATATGCGCAACAGATTATAAGGAAAGAACAACAAATTCAGAGCATCCAAACATACTTCAATTAAAATTGCACTATAAAGACGTTATCAAAATATTTATGCGGATATGTAGAGATTTGTTTAAAACGTAATGATTACATAATATAAAACGGAAGTTACACTTCATACCTACTAACACTACTTTTGCCTACTCGAAGGTTACAAATTTTGTTTTTGTTTACCCGAGCGAAAACTTTAAAAATTATTCCACCATCCTGGATGTTCATGTCAAACATGTTTAACTATGAAGTAATGGACAAAACTAAGGGTGGCAAACACAACCCAAATGGATTGTTTTGGGTCAAGATGGATAAACTTTAAAAGTAAAATGGGTTAAGATGGATCATAAAAATTCTTCAAGTGGGTCAGGATGGGTTGGAAATATACAAGTGAGTTTCATTTATAGGTTAAAATGAGTCAAAACAAAATATCCAAGTTATCCAAATTTTATCTAATTCAAAATACTCAAACTATCATGTGCGAAACATAACTCATCCGAAACCCAAAAACGATCAAAACAAAACAAAAGGCCCAAACTGACTAAAACGAAACAAAAATGAAGCTGAACCGATATAGAAAAACGACCAAAACGAAACAAAAAAAAAACGAAATGAAACCGAAAACTGACCAAATCGAAACAAAAAAAAGCGAAATGCAACCGAAAAGCTAACCAAAACTAAACAAAAACACCGAATCGACCAAACCGAAACAAAACTGAATCGAAATAAAAAAACGACCAAAACGAAACAAAAAAACCGATATGAAACCGAAAAGTTGACCAAAACGAAACAAAAAAAAAACGAAATGCAACTGAAAAGCGGACCAAAACAAAACAAAAACACCGAACCGACTAAAACGAAACAAAAACACCGAATCGACCGAAACAAAACAAAAAAAAACAAAACGAAACTGAACCGAAATAGAAAAACGACCAAAACGAAACAAAAAAAAGCGAAATGCAACTGAAACCTGACCAAAACAAAACAAAAACACTGAACCGACCAAAGCGAAACAAACAAACCGAAACGAAACTGTACCGAAATAGAAAAACGACCGAAATGAAACAAAAAAAACGAATTAAAACTGAAAAACTGACCAAAATGAAACATAAAAAAACTAAATGCAATTTAAAAACCGGACTAAAATGAATCAAAAACACCGAACCGACCAAATGAAACAAAAAACTGAAACGAAACTAAACCGAAATAGAAAAACGACCAAAACGATACAAAAAACCGATATGAAACCGAAAAACTGACCAAAACGAAACAAAAAAAAAACGAAACGCAACCAAAACGAAACAAAAAAACTGAAACGTAGCCGACCTAAATAAAACAAATGAATCGAAATGAAACAAAAAAACGAAATGAAACCGAAAAAACTGACTAAAACAAAACAACACTGAAACCGAAAAAACTGACTAAAACAAAACAACACTAAAACCGAAAAACCGAGAAATCGAAACCGAAATCATTGAAACTGAGCAGATACTGAACCGACCGAAATGAAAAAAAAAAAACAGATCGAAAAAAAACCCCCGAAAAACTCGAACCTGAACCGGTACAAAACGGTGTTTTTTTTTGTTTTTTTTATGAACGAGGATGATGGGGGAAACGTTTTAGTTATTTTAAAATTTGCGTTTTTTATTTATATTTTGAGTTATTATTTTTTAATAGTTTTTTTGAATATTTTTTTGGAGTTTTTAAATTCTTTGTATGTCAACCTTCACTTGGGTCAAAATGGGTTAGTTTTACCCATCTTGACTCATATTCATCCTAACTCTCTATTTTTAAAATCCATCCTGACCCATACCCATCCTGACTCATCATCCAAATCCAAATCCAACCCAACCCACTCCCATTATCACCTCTAGACAAAACAATAATTTGGGATTTATCCAAGGTGACGGTCACAATGAAAGAAAGCGCCTAAAAATTTGAAATCATAATAGAAACATTGCTAAAAACTTGAAATCATAACATTGAACTTCTTGTGTCAAATTTATAGTAATTTAGGGTTTTCATTTGTCACCAATAGTAGGATAGTCGTTTACAACTGATGATATGGTTGTTAAGCAACTTTCTATTATAGGTAGAGCAAACCTAAATAAATGCATAACGATTTAAATTTTAAAATACTAATTACAATTTTTCTTATACAATTAATATACGACACACGGCTTAAAAACATTATCATTTTTTTCTATTCATATGTCTCACACGTTTTCTTTTAATAAATATATATGTTACATTTCTTGTTTCTTGGTTACTAAAAATTAGCCAAAAGCCCAAATTACAAAAGGACCTAACGCCCAATTAAGTAAGCATGCTGACTTCGTGTGTGTCAAGTGTACAAGGAATCAAGTTGAGTCTAGTAGAAGACGGAGATCAATAATGTCGTCAAGATAACTAAGAAATGTGTGTTGATTTCTGAGTCAATATATTAATATATAATAATATTATTTTATGTAAATAATTTACTTTTCTAACACAATTGTGTAGGAAACCTAAAAAGTCAATCACGAAAGACATATTCTATGTTCACCAAAAGTTGTAACAACGTAGGAGACTTTTACTTTAATAGGGACGGCAAGCTTTCTTGCTTCCATTTTTAACATCGTGACAGTTGACCAACATAAATAATAAAGTAGAGTTAATTATACGAACGATATGACGGTGGATATGGTTTACTCAAATTGCAAGTTTTTGTCTCTACCAGTTGCATATGATCGAGTCGAACACCAAGGCTCGAGGTGAGGTTACTCATCCATACTGGCCAACCTTTGCAACGACGTCCCGAAGTCCATATCTCGAACTGCAAATTATAATTTAAATATAGATTTAACTTACTCGTCACAGCAACATTATAATATTTGAAAACACGAAATACACACACATTTGTTACTTTAATATGTTGATAACTATCAGCATATTAATAGTGTACATCCGTAACGTTATTTATATTTGTCGTCTATTTTACCATTTGAAAGTGCACATGTTTCGGTACCAACGTGAGCATTTACCTAGAAAACATATTTACATGATGGGTTATCCGTGACGATAGCAACCTAGAAAACATGAGGACTTGTTTATACAAATATATATTATATAATGACATCAACCGTTTTATCACATAAAAATATACTCAAGTATGATCTCATGATAATGTCTAATCCTTTTGGGCAAACATTGTGTCATGAGTCTTTAATTGGATAAAAAAACGAACTTAGTAAGGTTTTGTAAAAGAAAAAAAGTGAAAGCGATATAGACCACTTTGTTGGGTCAAAGAACTGATAACAACAAAGTCTTGAACGAAAACGAAATGCACATGCCTTATTTGAATACAAAAACCAAGTTACAAGCTTCTAATAAAAGACAAAAAGAAGAGGTATGCTAGCTTCTAAAAGAAAATTAGAGTGACATGACCCAATTGTTGTTTTTAAAACAAAACACCCAATTGTTGTTTTTAAAACAAAACACAATTAAGCTTGTTGTATAAACCAAAGATTTTATTATGATTTTAACTTTGCATTTTATATCATCTAATTATCCATTTATTTTGTAGTGCAATATATAAAATATTGTTTCCAATTTCTTGTGGTATATCCTGGCCGCTCTTGTTGGTTGGAGTGATACGTACCACAGACCAGCAGTTCATAGTTCATACAGTTCCAATCTAATCTAATTATTCTTTAAAGTTTAACCCATTGAAAGGAGCTATGTCATATGAGATTGGTTCATCTCGAAGCGAACCTTATCATATAGCGTGGTCGTGGTTCTATTAATTTCAGTTAGTGTAGGGAGTAGCGATGGGCTCTCTCTATAAAACTATAAATATATAAAATTATAAATAGCTTGGTTCGATTTTTGGTTAACTAAGGGTACACATAAAAACTCATAACCAGTTTTCGATCAATTCGCTTTCATCAGTTTTCGGTTCGGGTTTGGTTGTACAGTTTGGTTATTGCTGACCCGTATGAGACAACTTGATTTTTAGTTTTACTTTTCAAGCTTTGTAACCCAAGTTTTATACGTTGATTGCATTTTATTCAAAATAACTAAATTAATCTGTAATTCAGGGTGCGGGTTTAATCTTAGGTTGTAATGTGCTTTATCTTATCTTGTGTTGCACTTTTTTTACTAGTATCTTATTAGTTTTAATATTAAACCGTTCAAAAATATATATATATATATATATATATATATATATATATATATATATATATAATTCTAGTTTTAGAAAGATTTTCTGACTCGGCATACAAACTTGATATATATGAGTGAGAAGTACATCACTTCTTGATCATAGATTCATTGTTTTAGGAGAGGTTAACATCATTCATCATTATGATACTTGAACAAACATCAAAGAGTTAATCAAACTTCAATATGCAATCTACGGTCGTTTTTAAAGGTGGACAAGTTGAAGGTGCCATTTTTGAAGGTGTACAAGTTGAAGGATGGATAACGCGTGTGACCACACACACGCTGGTCTATAACATTTCTTCAAATATGCATACTTATGAGAAAGAGACATTTTTCAACACAAATAATATTTCGATGGCTTGCTCACAGTCTATAGAATCATTAATGCCATACAAAATTATGCTTATTTCATTATTCTACTCTGTCACCACTCTTTTTTTTAAGAAAAAAATAAATAAATTATGTGTCTATATACATGGTTTTTATTTGTTTAATGTTGTTATGGAGTCGTGGGTCTCTCCGAAAGTAGCATTTAAATCTTAGAGATATTAATGTTGTTTCACACGTTAATATCTTTTTTAAACAACTACACCGTAAAAACAAGCATTTTATTCTATTTTAATTTGAGTATAGTATTGTTATAATTTATTAATTTAAAAAAACTACCATTTTACGTGATTACCAGTTAAGACCGGCAACGGGTCGGGCGGCTGCTGGTGTCAAAATGGGTTAGGGTTGGAACATGTCAATACAAAATGGGTTAATTTAGTTCGGGCTGATATGGGATATTAAGGTCGAAAAGGGTCAGGTCAAAACGGGCTTTGGGTTAACATGTTGTCGGGTCGAAACGGGTTTCGCATCGGAACAGGTTGGGTTAAAAAGTGGTTACGAGCGTACTAATACCGGCGCGTTCGCGTGTATGCCGCTGCATCGCGCGAGAATCTTGCTAGTAAGTTTTAAAACATATGATACGATTCTTTTAAATATATTGTTGATTTTTAAGCCAAATATGATCCACAATTCTTAAACAACAATAACTTTTCATACGTTGGTATTTTTTTAGTAAAATAACCAATAAAAACAAGCATTTTATTCTTTTTAACTTTAGCATAGTATTACTATAGTTTTTCTAATTAAAACAAATTAACATGTTACGTGATTATGAGTGTTTATGTTCACTCACAGTATTTCACGACCACCTCTCTGGTTTTCTTCTGCATTTTTGTTCAATTAATTTCACATAAGACAAAGTTTGAAAATATGAAGATACGCAGATTTTTTTTTTTATTTCTTGTTTACTAATCTCAACACACAAGGTGTCTAAAGTCATGTCGCATAGCTTATAAAGTCACAGAAATATTATGAAGGGTGATTATGCTGATCTAAATAACTTAGATGTGGAGTACCGAGTTAGCCATTTTTTAGTTATAAAAACATGAGTTACTTCTGTCACACCCCGAAAATCTAGACTTAACACAGCGGAAGTCTTAACTTAAGCCGTTCGAGTTATAACAGATGCCGATAGCCAACAATAATAGACAATTAATAATAAAAGCATAATCTTTTATTATAAGAAAATATTTTACAAAAATCAGAGTTTATTACACGTGCTAAGGCACGGTTTACATTACTTCAACTTTTGTTCAAACACCCCACGATCTCGTTTCCATGCCTCCTCGAAATCTTCACTTACCTGAAAAGCATATTAAAATATCGATCAACACAATGCGTTGGTGAGTTTCCCTTTATATCAAAAATAGTCCGTATATATATATATATATATATATATATATATATATATATATATATATATATATATATATATATATGAATCGAAAACATAATCCAAATAATTAACAAGTCCGATATCAATTCATGTGTAGTCGTCACTACACCCCGAATTATATCCAAAATATCCGTGTATAATGGCTTACCACCATTATAACACCCAACCGTGTGTAATGATCTACCGTCATTACATCACAAATCAATAGGCATTATATTTCTTAAACAAATTGAACGTTGTAGACTAGCTAAGAATACAACATTGCGTATGACATCTCAGTTGATAACTCGAAACATACCATACTCAAAATATACCCACTTTTAACCCAACGCGAATGGAAGTGGGGGCATCAACCTGATAGATCTACCCATATTTCTGTGCCCTTACTAATTCGGTTAACAGTTATTTAGCCAACTAGACTCATCCTGCATTATACACCAATTTGTAAAATAAAATGCCTTTTAAAGAAAACATCAATGAAAATAATATGAAATGAAGAATATGTTTTCCCCCCAAAACACAATTAAATATCGTTTTAAAAACATTTCCAGTTAAAAATCGAGGGGGGGTTCGATAGAGAAACTCACTGTCTTGTAGCCTTTCCAAAATTCCCGTGTATTAGAACACGTTTTTTTAATAAAAATTTGATTTTAGTTTTTTATACAAAACTCCTTTTTATTTTATAAGTCCTATTCTAGTATTCACATAATCACATAAACACATAAGCGAATACACATAGTTCGGTTTTCCGTTAGTTATTATTTAATTAATTAAATTAATTCATTAATTAAATAATATAATAAAATATTTTTAAGTTTTAGTTGCTGGAATTTTTAAGAAAATATTAATCTTTTATTTTTCATAAAACTTGACGGTTTTGTCGGTTTTATGCTTAAAATGCATTAATTCGGTTTTCCGTTTAAAATGTAACTTATAACTTATAAAAATACTTGTTACATAAATATTAATCAAGTTTTATAAGTTTACTTGTGAAAATATATTATTTTCATTTTTGTTAATATTTTCTTAAAATAGCAACTTTTTAACGTTTTCGTGTCGGTTTTCGCGACACGAATCGTTTAGGACTAAGTCTTATCATTTTGTCCTTTTCTCATGTATTAACTTATGTTATACATGGGTATTTTAACACTTTAGGGGCTGTTCTAAAACAGTCCCTAATAGTTGTGTCGGTTTTGCTTAAAAAGCCGATTTTTCGACTGTTTAAGTTACCGACGAGTCAAATAATTTACACAAGTCTATACTAATCATCCTATGAACTAACCACACATATAATAACATATAATTCACCATAAATAGCAGGTTTGACCATGTATGTTCATAAGACACGTTAATCAAATTTTTCGATTCCTAGTTCGTCTTTTAATTTACCTTAACAATGTTACTAGTTTAACTTGTTATTTATTTATGTTTAAATATCTTAAAAATCCAGATTTTAATTTATTTTAGAAGTTTCTAATAATCCAAAACATCATTTTTAAACAAGATTCTCAATTTCTTTTTAAAAGAATCCATGTGTTCATGATCCAAGTTTTATTCTTTTTAATATCATTATGTTTTTAGCTTTTTAGAAGTTTCTATACTTTTGTAACTAGTCACTTTTATATCATTTCTATCTTTATCAAACTTTAATCAATCATTCAAGTCAAAGGATCATGGATTTTCATAATTTCTCTAAGTGTGTTTTAACAAAGTTTCTATTATAAGTAAGTCATTGTTTATTTCAACAATGTTTTTAACTAATCCAAGTTTCAAACTATACATCCTATCTTGTTTAAGTTGTTATTAATCACTTGTTGTTTCCACCTATTACAAGTATTTACATCAAAATCTCATTTTCATCTTTTATTAAAATTAAAGTTTCCTTATTTAGTAGTTCCAACACTTTCCAAGTTTCAACTACTAGATCTAACATGCAACCTATCTTACTTACATTTAATTCATCCCACAACATCTTTTAATTCAAAAATCCATACAAAATCTCCTAATTAATTCCATATAAAAAAAATCCCCAAATTTTACAATTATGAACATATTCATGTTTTACTCATTTCTAGAACAATCATTAACAACCTAGACCCATATTAACAAGTTAAAGATCAATAATCCATTCTAATCTTTAATCTAATATAAACCCTAGAATCAAACTCTTTCAAATTTACCAAAAGCTTAAGAGATTATTAACACTCATTCATCAAATCTACCAATCAATATAGAGTCTTTAGGGTGTATGCATGTATGTATTATTGAGTTTTGATCCTCTCATACATATATACATACACTCACACCACACATACATACACATATACCACATATATTAACAATCTTTCAATCTTCCAATCAACTCAAGAACATACATTCATATCAAATAATTAATCATTCATTACTTACTTGGTTATTGAGGTTTTGAAAGATGAGATTAGAGATGTTAAGTGTCTGATTCCTAGCTTCAATCCTTCCTAATAGCTCTTTAATAGCCTAACCCTTCCCTTGATCTTGATCTAAACCTCCATGTTATTGATTATGTGTATGTGTGTGTTGATTGTTGATTTGAAATTGAGTTGGATGGTTTGGGATGTCTTGGGCCGTGAGTTTTTAAGGGAGAGGAAGGAGTAGGGTAAAGTGATGTGTTGGTGGTGTAGAGTGGTGATTTGGTGAGTTAGGGTGATGGGTTGGAGTGTTGGGATGAAGAACATGTGTGCATTTCTAGAAGGTAATGATTAGGGGGTATTTGGGAATGTGTGATTGGTACACTTGGGATGTTGATGTGTCCAAGGTGGGGGTGGGGTGGGCCTAGGGGGGTGGGGTGGGTATATGAGGGGTTTTAATCAATAACTAGGTGATTTTCGGTTATTCGTTTAACGTATTTCGTGTTTTGAATATTCAAACGAACTCCGTTTTTAATAATTTTTGTCAGACTTTGAACGAAATCAAATTCCAGACAGTATGATCCATAAAAATTATTCTTTTGAAAATAATTTATGTGGGGCCCTTTTCGGGTCTTGTACTGGCTCGGATTTACTTATTTTTCAAATTTTGTGATTTGAGTCTTCCTAAATTATATTTTTATGTTGTCTCACATGTTTTCATATATATTTTGAATTTTTGAGATTGTTTAATCAATCTAATGATTTATTTACTTTCTGGCTCGTTATCCGAGGTATTTACAAATTTTTCTTGTTTCATGCTGAAATTTGGACCTTTTGTTGACTTTGCAAGATATTGAATTATATTAAAGAGAAATTTTATTAATAAAACGATATTAGGATGGAAAATCATGATTACATTAGTGAAAATTTTACCAGATGATACAATTTCATGTTCTACACTAGAGGTGTTCAAAAAAACCGGTTATAGAACCGGTTTGGTCGGTTTAACCGAAAACCGGTTAATAGAAAAACCGGTTATTAAAAAACCGGTTAGACCGGTTATTGAACCGCCGGTTAGTACTTCGGTTACTCATTCGTGGACAAAAACCGGTTATTGAACCGGTTAGTAAAAAAACCGGCTAAATTTAAAAACCGGTTATTAAAAAACCGGTTAACCTAAAAACCGGTTAACCGGTTAACGGTCAAAAACCGGTTAACCTAACCGGTTTTTAGGTTAACCGGTTTTTGACCGTTATAAAACGGCCATATGACCGTTTGGGTCCTTTTTTGCCCGTTTTTTCTTGATTTCTAGCCGTTTTTTTTAACATTTTACCCCCACAAACAACTATATATAGTTTAGGTTGGGTAGGTTAGCTCACACTCGATTATACAACTCTACTAGCTCTAAACGTTTATTTCATACGCGATTATTTTGTTATCTCACACTCAATTATACCACATTACCACTCCATACGCTCTTATTTCGTAGTCGTTTATTTCATACTCGTACTCGTTTATTTCATACTCGATTATACGCTCTTATTATCATGGCCTCCCAAAGTGCTGCTTCATCCGTCAACATGGGTGCCTCGAACACAGACATAACGGTCGTTCGGATCATCCCCACGAAACGAAACCAAGATGTGTGGCAACATTTCGACCTATGCGAACTGTCTAACGGTCGCCAAAAAGCTCGATGCAAGCACTGTTTGAAGTTCTATGCCAAAGATGCAAACTCCACTTTAAAAGCGCATATACAACAGCGCTTTTGCAAGGCCTTGAAGGACGAAGCGGGAAGTAGTTCGCAGCCGGAGATGACGAATCAAGGAGGGGTGTTTACGTACGACGTTGAAGCGGTACGTCAACAGTTTTCAAACTTTGTGATTCAACAAACACTTCCTTTCAACCACTTCGACAACCCTCAATTCACGGAGATGATGCAAAACTATGTTCAACCACGCTACCAACACGTAAGTCGTTCGACCCTTAGAAGAGATTGTCTTAAAGCATGGAAAAACGCTAAATCCGAACTAATTTCATACTTTTCAAACTTACAAACTGGTGTAAACTTAACAACGGATGTTTGGTCGGTACCTCATGGTTCGCCCGACTCATACATTTGTGTGACGGCTCATTGGGTTGACCCCGAGTCGTGGCAAATGATGAAACAAACCGTTGCGTTTCAATTGTTTGATTACCCGCACACGGGTAGAAATATTTTTCAAATCTTGGATAAAGTCATTCGACAATACAAAATTGAAGATAAAATCTTTTCAATTTCGTTTGATAACGCGTCCAACAATACGGCCGCGGTTGGCCATTTAAAATTAAAGTATAAACCTATTTGTGATGGAGCGTTTTTTCATAGCCGATGCATAGCCGACCTTGAAATGGGGATGTACTACATGATTTAGGAAGACGCTGGTAAACGTCAAAGGGTAAACACCCCAAGCAGTGAACTTGGAAGGTATGGTGGTACCAACTTTGTGAAACACATGACTCCGGATGAATTTAGAAGTCTTGATTTGCTGGCTTGGTGGAGAGGTAAGGAGGATGCGTTTCCGATCCTCGCCGCCATGGCCAAAGATTTACTAACGGTCCAAGCTTCCACGGTAGCTTCGGAGTCTGCTTTTTCTGTTTCTGGCAGGGTTATATCGATTAGGAGGACTCGACTCACTGCACCAGCTATAGAGATGTCGATTTGCTACAAGGATTACTTGGACTCTTTAGATAGGGCACAACATCAACGCTCACTCGAGGGGGAAATGGAGTATGAAGCGGGCTTGTATGAAGACGAGGTCAATGAAGGACACACTCAACCAATGACCGATGAAGAAGCCGCGTACGACGATTACCTAAGAAATAGCTCGGGATCGGGTAGCGAAGAAAATTAGTTAAAGAAACAGCAAACATGGAGGCAAATAATGAGTAAGAAACAACAAGTTGTTCATGTAATCGTGTCTAAGCATTTTTTTTCCTAATATGTGCTCTTATTTACTTGTTGATTTGGATTTTTCTAATTTAGTTAAAGAAACAGCAAACATGGAGGCAAATCATGAACAAACTGCGATTGGGAACAACAGGAGCATCTGCTAGTTCACGATTTAATGTTTGTATTTTTGAGTTAAATCATGAACAACAGTTCTTGGCAGAGATTTCTTCAGTGTTAATGATTTAATGTTTGTATTTTTGAGTTACGAATATGCGATAACGATTTAATGTTTGTATTTTTAATGTAAAAACTATAAATGAAAGTTATGTGTTTTTAATCTTTGGTTTGTTGAAAACACATTCACCAACACACACTCATACTCATATTCCAAGCAAAGAACCCTAACAACGAAAGCAAAGAATGGCTTCGGTCAGTCCGTTTTGCCTTGTAGTTACCGGTTTGTTTATACTGTGAAAAAATAATGGTCTTCATTAAGTATAAAATATAAAAAACAAATATTCGTATTTGAAACCGCGAAATTTAAAAAAAAAAAAAAAAAAACCGGTTAATAAAAAAACCGGTTTATTAACCGGTTTCTAAACCGGTCCAAACCGGTTAGACCGGTTAGGGTTTTGACAGAAAAAAACCGGTTATTAACCGGTCCGGTTATTAACCGAACCGGTTTTTTTCCGGGCCAAAAAAACCGGTCCGGTTAATAACCGAACCGGTTTTTTTAAAAAAACCGGTTTGTGCACCTCTATTCTACACTATTAAATATTTTGATTATATTCCTATTTGATTAGTTAATAAAGAATTATATTAAATGTTATTGTGACTTTACTTTAGCAATAATGTTGAAATTACTAAATTAATTTCAACATTACTTCATAAGTTTTAATGGTTAGCAATGATATACACCAAACGTGTTATTTTAGAAAAAGTAACTACATAAGAGTGATGACCACTTTATAGCCGTTTTTAACTCGTAGTTAACCAAGAGACCTACCAATAACTTGTTACAGGTTAGACTGAATCGAATACGTTTGGGAAAATTTCCATAATAGGCCATTTAAAAAATGTGTTTTCAAAATTATCCTTAATAATTCAAGTTTCCAACTTTGTCCATTTCTTATCTCGTCGCCACGACATGATAGCGAACACCGACGATGCATTACTGAAACAAATAGGATAACGAAACGTGGCCGGAATAGGTCGTCGACGATGCGTTAGTGGATAACGCATCGCTGCTACCCTACGTTAGCAACATAACGCATCGTTGCTACCCTGCGTTACGTATAACATAGGGTTGACGATGTGATATGGCTAACGTAGGGTAGCGGCGATGCGTTATGCTGCTGCTACCTTGTTATGACAAAACAACGGTTCCACGATGCGTTAGTGATAACGCATCCCCGCTACCCTACGTTAGCAACATAATGCATCCCCGCTACCCTACGTTAGCAACATAACGCATCGCGGCTATCCTACGTTAGCAACATAACGCATCGTCAACACAGATTCCGGCCACGTATCATTATCCTATTTGTTTCAGTAATGCATCGTCGGTGTTCGCTATCATGTCGCCGGCGACGATATACCAAAGGGACTTGTTACCGATCCTAACTAGTAATCACATAATATGTTATTTTTTTTAAAGTTAAAGAAGTATAATAATACCATACTCAAATTAAAGAGAATAAAATGCTTGTTTTTATGATGCAGTTTTTTAAAATAAATATTAACGCGTGAAAAGGTTATGGCATCTTAAAAAGTCATGGGTGGTTTTGAATAAGGGTTAAATATGTAATTATTATATAAATTAACAAAATGTGATAAAAGTTCAAGTATCAAAATTGTAAAATTTTAAATACTAAAAGCTTGTAGATTTTGGAGCTTTTAGCTTCAAATATTTTTTGATAACCTAAAAGTTTCAAGCTACTCCAAGCAAACAAGATTTTTCGTTAAATGAGAGTTTTTTCTTAAAAACTTGTAGATAAAACTCCTAAAAGCTCTTTGTCAAATACACCTTAAGTAGGATAACCTTTGTTTAAACATAACAGACCAAGTTTAATCTGCCCGGTTGTTAACAAATACAAAAAATACATATTTGTAGATTTCATAAAATCACAAAGACGTTGCACTTGTGAATGGAGAATCATACACACACAACCACTGCACCACACAGTGGCGAAGCTTGGACTGAGGCATCGGGGGGACCGAGCTCAAAATGTATACAAAATTTCACAAACGAGGGGGGCGGGCTCAAATTTTCGGCCGAAAAATGCTAAACTTACACTACGTATAAAATTTCGGCCGAAAACGAGTAAATTTACACTACTGCTAAAAAAGACGGGGTGTGAGATCACCCCAGGCCTCAATGAAGCTTCGCCAGTACGACCACATATTCACATGTAATGATAGTAGATATCTAGATCATTACATATGTGTGAATATACGAAGTATTCACTTTTGACTAAATTTGGTGTAACATATTCAACTTAGACCCCAAAATATGAATGCATTTTTTTTAATAAAAACATGTATGAAATGTATTCACATTGTTATTTAATTAATTTCACCTTTTTTTTCCTAATATAGTGATTCATGCACGTCTCATAAATATAAGTTTTATTAATATCATTTTCAGTTAATACTGAAAACACATGAATATGATGAAGGGGTCTGCACCTGTACCTGTACGTCTTAGATCGACCCATACGTATAGCCTATTTCAATTCTCTTTAATTGTGATTGTTGTGTGTTGCTCCCTATTACCCCACATGCACGACCCGGTTTTCAGGTCAAATAAAATCAACTGAATTAATTTGAAATTAGACAATATGAGCGTACGCGGTGCAATTACTCTGACCGACCATGAAAGAAATGTTATGTTGAAAGAAGTTTCCCAAATTACCTAGATATTTAATACTAGTTTTTATCCCCCGTATTACGGGGTTGTTTTATATTGTTTGTTCTAATATTTATTTATTTTATGAATTTATAATTTTTTTATTGTATGAAAGTTAATAATATATTTATGGTTTGATGATAAATTGTTTCACAAATAAATGAGATGTTATAAATCGGTTTAAAAGCTATATGGTTTTGATGAGACCCAAGACCCGTTTATTTTTTTTTACTATAAAATTGGTTTTTTAATTATAAATAATATTTATGAAAGTTATTAATATACTTATGGTTTGATGAGACCCAATACCCAAGACCCGTTTAGTTTTTTACTATAAAATTGGTTTTTTAATTTAAATAATATATATATCTTTTTTAAAATAAATAAGATATTAATTTTTATTATATCATATTTTATAGGATTTTTACATCAATAATTCGTTGAGAATAATTTTTAATTTAATGAGATGTTATAACCCGTTTAAAGAATATCTGGGTTTGGTAAGACCTATACCCATGAATTCGGGTCAAATGCATGAGAAACCTCTATTTGAAAATCAAGCAAATCTGGTGACTCCAAAAAAAAGGGGAGCGACCACATCACGACACATAGGATTTTTATGTCTTCGTTTATATATATTATAGATAGTTTTTAAATATCCTATATAAATAAATACATTTTGAATTTAATTACAATGTTTTTTGTTTATTTTTAAATTAAAAAATTAAATAAATTACTAAAGTAATATTTCGTAATTTTTTTCTACACTCCTGATATTGTCATGGCAATAACAACCAACAATCGATGTTTGTAATCCCTTGTTGAGACTCCCATCAGTGATCCCTTTGTAAATTATGTTAGTAAAATTTTCATTAAATGCGTCATTCACACCCTGTTTTACAAGAGACTACTTACATATAACCCATCTTTACCTATAATTCTATAAATATGTTGATAATGAAAGTCTTTGTTTTGTAGCGACGTAATTTCGATACCTTAAAATGTCTCACAGTTTTGACTTAACTATGGCATCCAATTATTTGGACTGGTTTTCGTGATGATGCAATGATATAGGGGGTGTTTGGTACAGAGAATGGAATTGTAGAGAAATGGAATTGCAGAGAAAGGGAATTGGTCTGGAGAATGAGAATTGACTGTTATGTTTGGTAGTACAGAGATCTCAGTAGAGAAATATAGCTGAGAATCATTTCTCTTGTTTGGTACCTAGGAAATAAACAGAGAATTATATCAACTTTATCATTAGCACAAGTATTTTTTTCATAACAAATATTTATTAAAAAATAAAAAACATATAAAAAGATGCATAAATTCCAACCAAAATATGCATTGATCAAACCAATTCACATACAAAACATAGTTTTTAAGCAAAAAACATCAACCATAGTTAAAACCAATTCACATACAAAACATACTTCAACAATACACAACTATCTCATTGAACCATCGGTATACAACTCGACCATCTCAATTTTCTCTTCTATTGTCAACGCAAGAAAAGAACGTCCTAGATCCACATCTTTACCAATCAAATGAGCTGCTTTGAACTGTTTTTTCGTAGTGATACCTGGTAAAGCTTTAAACTCATCACTAACCTTTTCATAGATTTCACGAGCCTCCATACCTTCTTTGCTAAGTTGTTCACCCACCATCTCCCCAAATCGAAGCAAAACTTCCTTGATATCTTTGCAAGACTCTCGATATATCTCATCTGCATCCGTGCTTCTACCTCTTTTGCGCTTGCTTGTTACACTTCCTGTTTGTCCTTCAGATCTATCAACATTTGGAACGGCTTCATCAACAAAATCAAAGTCTTCAATATCAACAGGTGAGCTTTTTTGCGTCTCTTGAACAACATCTTCTTCTCCAAGGTCAACTGCTTTACTACCAGTAGCTCTATCCTTACTGAATATGGTACACAATTTGTCATAGAAAGGAAATGACTTGTCACGAAAATTCACAGCACCTTTGTGAGACTACAAGACAATTACAAATAAATTAGACTAAAATTTTAAAATCTAAAAAATATATTTTTTAGAATATACCTTCACGTATTCATTCCAAACACTATCATCGGCAATAATACAACATTTTTGTTCATCCCAACCAAACCCACTTGTATGCACCATATCATATACAATGCTAAAGTGTGTCTTCCATGTCTTCATCCTAGACTTTATATGTGGTTCTGCTTTGAGGCCAGAGTTAGGAAGACTTACATCTAGCAATTGTTGAACACCATTTAAATAACCTGGTTTAAATCCATTGTCAGCACCAGCATACTTTCCGGATGCATGTATCTCCATTAATGCATCAATTAGCTTTGCATCTTCATCATTTGTCCAGGTATGCTTGCTCCGAGTAACTCCTCTCACTATATTTGAATCT
Organism: Bidens hawaiensis; assembly: GCF_021521415.1. Classification (NCBI taxonomy): domain Eukaryota; kingdom Viridiplantae; phylum Streptophyta; class Magnoliopsida; order Asterales; family Asteraceae; genus Bidens; species Bidens hawaiensis. The sequence goes on from NW_027495846.1 coordinate 112,443, forward strand.
GCCATGTCTACGAACAAATGCATAATTATACAATTAAAAATCATAATTCATGTAACTACAAATACAAATATAACAAGAAACATTAATAAGAAACAAATAAAGTGCATAAATAAACATTAATAAGAAACATCATTGGTTCTACAAATAAAAAATACATAATTGTTAAACATAATTAAGAAACATTGTTGGCACGCTGCGCACGCATCGCAGTCCAACTATTAAACATTTCATTAGCAAGAAGGTCTCTACGATCGGTCCATTCTTGTGAGGGCTCGATCATAGAAATAACATTGTCATGGTCATTTGCAGGTTGTGTGTGATTTACTGGGATTTCGTTATCAATAGGGTCTTCACTCATTGTTGGTCGTATGAAATTGTGTAATAAACAACAAGCAATGATGATACGTGGCATGGACTCTATGGGATGATATGAGTTATCACGCAAAATAGCCCATCTATCTTTAATCATTCCGAAACATCTTTCTATAACATTCCTGGCCGATGAATGTCTCATATTAAAGAACTCCTTAGCATTCGTAGGAGGACGAGACCAATCGTTAAGATGATAACGTTGACCTAGATATGGAGTTAAAAATCCTTCACCATTTGTATAACCGGCATCACAAAGGTAGTATGTTCCTACAATTAACCATAAACTCTATGTTAATTATCATACTTAAATCTATGTATATTCTTTGAAAATTGTCTATCACATACCCGGAGTTATTTTAAGACCATTGGGTCTACTTATTGCATCACGCAAAACTCTACTATCAGCTGCAGAACCCTCCCATCCCGCTAAGACATACGTAAATAAAAGGTCTCTCGTACATACTCCGAGTACGTTAGTACAAATCTGCCCTTTTCTTGTCCTATAAGGTTTTCTATCAATAGCAGGGACTTTAACTTTAATGTATGTTCCATCTAATGCTCCTAAGCAACCCTGAGTTAAAAGAAAACATTACTTACTAATTTATGTTAGCAACAAATATCTTTAATAAAAAATGTGTTTGATTAACCTTAAACCATTTCCATCTTTCATCAGTTTCATTATCTGGCACTGGCACGGGTGACTTGTAGAGTTCTTTGTGTAATCGACATATAGCATTTAAGACTAACTTGAAATACCGACTTACAGTTTCCCCGGACCGATGAAATCTGTTGACTAGTATCATATTCTTTGCATTATGAGCAAGGGTATGTAAAAACATAGCAACTTGCTCATCGACTAGCATGTTTTTACTATTCTTTAGTCCCCCTCTAGTTTCTAGCATATCACAAAGTGTTGTAAATGCATGTATATTCATTCTTATGTTAACAACACTCGTAACATCACTTTCATAAACCATCCTCACCATGTTTTCACGCCTATTATGGTAACTCATTAAATATTTTGTACGTAAAGTCATTGACTCAATCGACCGACGCAAATGATAAGTACACAACATCCACCAACGAATCGTAACATAAATGACATAAAATGCACCTATGGCAACTATTCTTTGTCTGGAAGGTGATCTTGCCATCTACACATAAAAATATAAGAAAATTCAAGAAAAGCAAATAACTCCAAAATATAATCCAAATATTAGCAACAAAGTGATCATGAAAGCAAGAAAAATGATTACAGGCTATTTTATTCACTGACTTGCTGAATGTTGTTTAATTGCCAATGTTTACATCAATATATATGTTATTTTGGATGAAATTGAACATCCAAGTTTCCATGTGAGTTACAAGTCAATGTTATACAAGATCCCTAAGGTTTCCATGTGAGTTACAAGTCAATTTCTAGATAAAAATGGTGTAAAAAGTGATGATTTGTTGATATGTAGAAATCTGAGTTTTTTGGTCAGATTTGAGTTTGTAAATATAGATTTATTTATCAACAAAACAATTGAAATAAATTATGAAAATATTTTCACAGAAACTTCAACATCTCTAGGTGTTTATATATTTTTCTCAAATTTTTAAAGTATGCATAAGGTTTTCAACTAAAATGCTAATTATCAAAGGTATCTAAAACTTACTGTTCAGAGTTTGTAAATGTCAAAATTTCTCAAAAATTGACTACTCAGGATTTGCATACAAGGCCAATTGGGAAATATTCTAGACACTTAAAATGTTCATTAGAAAGAGGAATGAAGTCTAAAACTTCAAAAACAAGAGAGTTATGCTCTTTAGAAGTGGACCTAAAATCTGTCAGTCAAAAACAGATTTGACCTTCGGTTTTATTTTTCACGTTTGGGTAATCAAAACTTCTCTAAAAATTACGAAACCAGTGGGGTTTGAAACTAGACTCTTTGAACTTAATGTTAGACTCAAGAAACGATCAATTTGCATCTGTTATGATCAAAATATTGTTTGAACAAAACAGCATTACAGATTTCATCAGCAACAGCATTCAAGCAACTCATGTAAACATTCAATTTATCGGTTCCAACATTCAACATAGCATCTAAATATCATTCTAACATAAAATTCATGATTCAAACTCATCAATTTCATACCATATAATGTTCAATTCCCAACCTAGACATCAAAGATTTCATCAAGAGTCGAATTAAACATAAACCATTGAAATCTAACATATCTAAATCGATTACCAACAACATACAAACATCCCACGATAACAATCGACATCAGCAGCTGAGTTTGGATCGAGGTTTAGGTCTGTTCGAGCATAAGAAAGTCGAAAAAATGAAAGTTTCATACCTAGGATCGTTGGAATCGAAGCAAGGATCGCGAATACGAACTCGGTTCTTGGATTGGAGATGATTTGTGGGTGATTAGAGGCTGCAAGTCGATCGAACAGCAGGGAGAGGCGTGAGTTTGCTGCTGTAGATCGAACAGCAGGGAGAGGCGTGAGAGAGTGAGGCTGAGAAATGAAACCCTAGAAATCCAATTCTCCGCTTTTTTTAGAGAAACAAAATCAGAGAAATGGAAATGGTTTATTTCCATTTCTCACCTCTTTCTTTCATAAATAAACAAGAGAATTCTTTCCAATTCCATTTCTCACCCCTCAATTCCCTCTACCAAACACCCCCTAGTAGTCTTGGAGGTTGATGATTCAGTTGCTATATTTGTTTTTCTAAGGTGGACAAGTTGATGGTGTCGTTTATTAAGGTGCACAAGCTGAGGAGTGGACAAGGTATTTGACCACGTTAGGATAACTATCACATATATTAGATATTAGATACAGTTAAAAAGGTGTAGCTAGACACATAAATAAATAAATATATATATATATATATATATATATATATATATATTTCTGATTTGATCAAATGTTTATATGATTCTGATTCTTAAGTGGATCAAGACTTGATTTGAAACTTGCGTCTAAAGTTCCAAACACCCCTGGCTATTAGCATATCAAACAAACAAATGATAAATGGTAGGTCAAATGAGGATTGATCATTAACAAAAATCAACTTGTCCATGTTCATGTTCGTTCATTTAGTTAAACGAACATAAATTTTGTGTTCATGCACGTTCGTTTATGTATTAATAGAAAATAATTAAATATTATCTAAATATGTCATATGCTTAAAGGTTTTATATTTGTTAATTTGTGTTCATTTATGTGGTTTTAGATTTAAGTTTGTTTATGTTTGTTTGTGTTCATTCACATTGGTTCGTGGTATATGTTTATTTATGTTCGTTTATCTTTGTTTAGTTATGCTTGTTTAGATTTTAAACAAACGAACACAAATGTCAATTTTTAAATAAACGCACATGAACATAAATATTTGTTCGATTAATTATAAAGTTAAATGAACGAACACGAATATGCCATTGTTCGTGTTCATTCGATTCATTTACGGGCTTTCAATATTCACATTGATGAATACATCGGTCTTATTCTCTAGCCTCTACCGATTTTATTTTTGTTCGTTTGTGTTCATGAACCGTTCGTGAACACATTAATTTTCTTAATGAACGAACACGAACATAAAATCTTGTTCGGTAAATGTTCGTGAACACAATATTTTCTTAACGAACGAACATGAACAAGGCCTTTGTTCGTGTTTGATCGATTCGTTTACAGCCCTATTGATGGTTGTATTATGTTGGAATTAATTATATCGAACGTACAACACTGGCATTATTAAGTACGTAAACCACAACTTTTAATTGCCACATACTTGATACTTGATATAATCTATACTAACCTGCATTTAACCTTTTAACTTTATTTTAACACGGCTTCAGGATTTACTTTCAACATCATGTAGTATAATCCTTTCTTTCTTTTTCAATGTTTGTTATTATTTAGGGGTGTTTGGGATTTCTTATTTTAATCAACCTATAACTTATAAACTCTTTGAAAAGTTAATAAGGTGTATAAGATGTTTGACAAATCATAAGGCCTTATGGATTTAACTTATGGAGAAGTCAAAATAAAGGGTTTTTTAAAAAGTTAGGAATATGTAACTTCTTAACTTAATGAGTTTGATTTACCTATTACACCCCTCTAACACTCAAAACTCATTACTCTAGTGTCATTTTTAATTATTTTGGTTTTTCCTAACACATAAGGCTATGTGTAGTAGAGAGGCTTTAAAATGGTGTGTTTTGTGTCATGTGACGCCCAATCAGCAAAATGTGGGTTTTTGTTTTAGGGGTGTAATGGTGTTGTAGCCCCTATATATATATACTAGGATATATGCCCGTGTGATACACGGGCCAGATAAAATACATGTTAATACATCAATTAAAAATTGTAGTATAGTTAACGATATATGTTATGAGAATAAAGAAATTGAAGATTACGTTAGTCAATTAATATTATCCAATGAGTATATTATTAAAAGTTAGATTTGTTACTAAAAGTTAAATAATTTATTTTGAGTCGAATGTGAAGAACATAAAAAGAAATAAACAAAATCAAAAACTAACAAAATAAAGTATTTAAAATTAAACAGACAACATTCAAAACAACAAAGTATAACATGTAGCACTACAATCATCTAAACCTAATAAGAAACCGTACAAATTGTTCCCAAAGTCACCAAAAGACAAATTGTACCCAAAGTCACCAAAAGAAACTTTTCGTGTCCATATGCATTTTAAACATCAATGCACATTCTTTCACTGATCAACTTTTGAAACCAACAAACTACATTCATTAAAGTTACATTTAAATCTGTATTTATCACCGGTCTGTAATGTCTTTGCCTCCTTGAAGTTGCTCCATTTTTGGCAAATTATATCTGAACTTCAAACTCGATACTTCACCATGAAGTTTCATTTCCATTTTACGATCTTGGGGATTGAGCAAAGTGATTAACATTCCATCATATGCATCAATGTTAGTAGCAATGTGACAAAGAAGACGCTGTGAAAAACAATTGTGAAATATATTTTAAAGATAAAATGATATTGTTAACATTAAAAAAATATACTTGTACATAAAAAAGAAAGTTATCTAACAATTTACCAATTTAGTGGTGATGTTCATGTTGAAGATGATTTTAGAGTAATCATTTTGCTCATAAAAAAAGTATTGGATTTTTGAAAGTACCTTGATTGTTTAAATATTTGTTGATATCTAACTATTTTAGACATGCATTCAATCCCATGAATTTATGTTTGTGTTGGAAATCGTGCTAATGTGTATTTTGGTGAAAATGTTTGAATTGGAAATCATGCTAATGTATGCTTTGGTGAAAAGGTTTGAAGACATGCATAAGTCTCAATCAACTATTTGTAAAGCCTTTTTATAACATGGATAATCCACCTATTCTAAGGAGCTTGAAGACATCAAAGTAAGTGAGATGTTTAGAGCATAATTTTTTTAACCACTTTGATGTAAAGTCTTAAAAGTATCAAAATATTGCCCTTTAATTGCCTATGAACTTTTAACAACATCAAATCTTCTAATGCATCAAACGACAACTTAAAGCGTACAAAATAGAATCATTTAGCTTCATATTCTTTGACAGATGCTATTTTTTAGTAATTTAACACTTAATAATTTCTTAAAAAGCAAAATGTTAGCCTAAAAACAAATTTTGATCTTTGACACGAGCCAACCTGTATCAAAGATTTTCTTCTTCATAACCCGAAAGTATTTTAACTAATCAGTACACGGTACATCTAACTGTACATATACACCTCGACTAACCAAAACTAAACGAAAACCGAAGTAACCGAAAATTGGTTATCGGTTTATCGATTTCTTTACTCTTAAATAAATCGAACCAAACCATATATATGTTCATATATTTCTAACTTTCATAATTCCATTATTATATAATTCCAACTTTTATTGCTCCATAAGTCACTTAGATAGGTGGGTTTGTTTTTTCTGAACAAAAAATGCTGAATTTAATGATTGTACGATGCCTTTGGTGAGTTGGTCGACTAAAAAAAAACCAATGACAAAACATGTTTGATGCCTTTGGTTAATTAAAGAAAAACATAACGAAAAAACCAACCGTATATATAATAACCAATAATCGAAAAACATAAGTGAAGAGGTAGGTCCCAGCAGAGCCCAGTTGGACCCGCAAGACTCACCTCAAAGAGGGAAGCCTGCGTAGTTGAACCCGCAAGACTCACCTTCAACAGGGACGTCTGCGCAAAGGCTAAACTCGCAGAACTCACCTTGAAGAGGGACGTCTGCGCAGAAACCAACTGGATCCGCAGGACCCACCATGCTCAGAGACGTGACGTCCGTACGCGCAGTACGCAAGCTGTTCCCGCAGGAAAAGCCTCCCAATGGTGAAGTACCCCCCTGTTCCCGCAGCTGCGGATACAAGCCATCAGGGAAGGCTACCCGCGCAGCAAGGCTACACGCACAAGGCACTTAACTCTTAAATAATTCAGTAATGTCACCTGAAGAATGAGTGAGCAAGCCGGGAACACTCCCGCACAAAGCCGGGAAAACTCCTGCCCAAATGAGCCAGTCCGTACGATACTGGAGGATCTTTTGTACTGTACCTGACGAGGTATGGACAAAAGATCTGACCAAGGATACGACAGCTCACTGACAACAGTATGACGAGCAGCACGCTCTTGTACTGTATGTCACTATTAGCCGCTGCCTACTCACCAACCTGTCGGAGGACGTGCATGGCCTGCAGTTGGTGGAACGGGAATAGTACACAGCCGGCCTGGTCACTATCAGCCGCTGCCTATCCACCAACCACCAGCATGGCATGTGCGTAGCCCACAGTTGGCAGAACAGGAACACTATTCAGCCGGCTGTACCTGCTTGGAAACCTACCTTCGGCTATAAATACTCCAACACCTTGGAATGGTATCATCTTATCTTATCTCATATCTCATATCTTGATATATTACCTGATATCTGCTCTAGTCATTCTCTTAATATACACTTATATTCAAGAGCAATCTAGTCTGATTCTCACGCCGGAGGGTGGTCACAAGGAAGTACCCCCCCCCCTTCTCAGTGACGAGCTCACGGTGTCTGTTTTGCAGGTTATCAGAAGAACCATCTTCGCCGGATCTAACCCCTCGTGGGAAACATCTACTTAGCCCCCAGATTATCCGTAATCTGCCCGGGGTCAATTAGTGTTTCTTCATTAAGCAAATCTTATTAATATTTTGAAAATGTGTATAGTCCCTGTAATGAAATCTTTAAAAAAAGTATTGCATTTATACCAATTAGCAATGGAATATTTCAAGAAAATATAGTTTTATAAAAACTTTTATTAACCTACATAAAGTTATTATTATATATTCAAAAGAAATGTACTAACGTCATTACACAAAGACAAAACCCCCAAGTCAAATACTTAATCTAAGGTTTGCGATTGTAGTTTCTGTAGGGGTGAGCAAAAAACGGTTCGGAACCGTCAGAACCGAGGAACCGGAACCGAACCGGTGCCTTAGAACCGCTAATGTGTGTACCGGTTCCGTTCTCGGTTCTCAGAATTTACGTTAAACGGTTCCCGGTTCGGTTCCGGGTAAAACCGGCGGTTCTGGACTTGGAACCGAAAAACCAGAACATTCAAAACGTTTTAAATAAATTTACCAATCCCCATTTTTATAGAGTAACTTATGAACCGGCATCCATTCAATCATTTTTTAATTCAAATCTTCTTTCTTTACGTTCAAGAACTAGCAACCATGATTAATTTTGATTTAAGCTATCAAGGTAATTTAATATAAAATGATATGATCTTCCTCAACACTTAGGTTTTAATAACGGATGTTCATGTTGTAATCTAAATTAGTTTTACCGTGAAAGAAGACATACAATTTTATAAACTTGTTTTGCAATTTGCAAAGTTTGCATAACTCATTTGATAAATAAATGATAGAACCGGTTATAGCCAAAACCGTTTAGCGATAACCGGCTTTAGCGGTTCTGGAACCGAACCGGTTTACTATAATAGGTTCCGGTTCTATTTTTCACTCATTTTCGGTTCCGGTTCAGTTCTCGCGGTTCTGAACCGTTACACAGCCCTAAGTTTCTGAAAAAGTTTCTCACAAATCAACTTCAAACTCGATCTTAATTCATCGCCCTACAAAACAAAAAAAATCAAATTATTATAATTTAAATAACACATAGGTATGGTAAGAAACTAATTTAGGGTTTGTATTTTTGCTTTATTTAAATTATAAATATATTATTAACAAATTAAAGTATCACAAAAAGATATCTAAAGATATCGATATAGGGTTTAGAACAAACCTTCTCAAATCGAACACAGGTGTGCGAATCCAGTTTGATTTTCGATTCAGTGAAGAAATCAACTGAAACAACAAATCTGTTGAATGTTTATCAATGGCTTAACAATCAAGATTAAGGCTTAAATTTTAGGGTTAGAAATCCATGGAAAAGCAGGATGGTAGGTCAGGTTACAAAATAACTGTGGTCGAGTAAGAAGCAGATGCAACCGACGACTAATTTCGAGCCTGAGGATGAAGAAAACGGGATTGTTTAGAAGAGAGAAGATGGTAGGTTAGGGTTTTGGAAGAAGAAAATACCGTGAGAAGGATTAATCAGATCTGAATTTAAAATTTGAAATTGAAAGAAAGAGAGAGAGAAAGAGAATATAAAGCAGGACATGTTTTTTTTTCTAAAGCTTTCAAAGGAAGATTCTTTAAAAATGATGGTAGATGTGAAAAGCTTGTATGCATGACACATAAGCCACACAACCTCTATGGCTGACACGTGTCAAAATGCTCTATGTGAATTACAAGTGTTCAAAATTGTTCTTCCTTTATTATAGACGAAGATATATATATATATATATATGTAAGAGACATGTGAATATAATAATAACAAATGGAAAAGGAAGAAATGGCGATAAACAGTCGTCGCCCCCTCCAAATTCACCCAAAATTCGTCCAGAGGCGGTGTTGTAGCCCCCTTGTCGCCTCAAAGCCCTCAAATTTGTAGCCTCACTACGGGTAGCTTAAGCTAATCCAAACATTTTTAATTTTTTTTAAATATTTATAAGTTAATAAATTCTTTTAAACAAAACAAAAAAAATCATTTAAGTTAAAAATGAGCAATCTCAAACACACCCTCACCGTCACGTTAACGGTTTCCCGCCGGAGACAAGCCGACCATCTCCGTCACTGTCACGTGCGAATTTGAAAAATAATTTCAATCACATGCCATTTCTCCATAAAATAATATTAGCTTCACTGTTGACTACAAGCACCAGCACTTTGACTTTCTTTCAGTAAGTTTTCCAGTGATTTCGATCCTATCTTCTTCCCAAATTGATTCATTTTTAACTTAATTTTCTCATAATGCTTAATTAATTACCAGATCCAACGACTTAGGGTTCATGTTTTGAAGTATTGTGTTGTTTGTTAAATGATCTGCATAGCTGATCCAGTTGTTTTTAGCTCATTGATCGGATCTAGAACAATTCCAAGTTGCATTAATTTGTTATTAACAAATTCGATATAAACCCCTAAACTCTATTCTATACTCTAATAGATCTGCTTTTAGTAGCTACCTGAAAGTTTAATGAACCTATGGGCCATTAATATTATATTATTATAATATATATCCACTTTTGATTAGTTTATCTGTTAAATCCCTATAAAAGTAGTTAAATAACTGGTTAGCAGTCTTGTAGAATTCGCTAGGCGCTAGTAGGGTGGTAGGGTATGCTAGTGATTTTGGTGTAACTGGGGATTATTGTTGATCAAGTTAATTGGAATGTGAATCTAAATAAGTCGGATGCGGGATGCAGATTTATTTGATCTTATTATAATTTATAATCATATTGGTTACCTGATCATACGATTATCATTCTGGTTCATATAAAAGCTGTAACAATTATCATACTTGATTCTTGTTCTCAGTTCTGAGTTTTATCCGATCAAATCATTTGTGAACCACAAATAGTTTTGATATGAAAGTGTGATCACGACTCTCAGAAATCCATGATAATTCGTTTTGCAGAAAATTCCACAATAGGGATAGGGACTAGCAATTAATCGAATTGGAATATATATGTAATTTTTCAAATATACATACGTATCAATTTTGACCGATTTTGAACACATAGCGATTAATTGACGACTAGTTGGTGGGGTACCAACTAGCAACTAATCGGTGCCTAGGAGGGATTTTTACTGGTTAGCTGATTATTGTGTTTTTCCTTTTAGTAATGAGTGTAAAGATATCGGTAGGCGGTTTTCTTGGATGGGCGTATACGCGGATCAAACCACCGTCACCTAGAATATGTGGATCATCGGGCGGCCCACCTATAACTTCACCGCGAGTCCAGCTTAATGATGGAAGACATTTGTCATACAGAGAGTGGGGTGTCTCTAAAGACGAGGCGAAGTATAAGGTTATTGTTGTTCATGGCTTTGATACCTGTAAGGACTTGAAACTACCTCTTTCCCAGGTATCACGAACTATATTATTTATTATTAATATTTATATTAATATTTTCCATACATTTTTTATACTTTTTTTATAAGATTGTTACTGTTTGAAATGTCTAAAATGCCATTTGGTTATGACAGGAACTTATTGAGGAGCTGCAGATTTACTTTCTCTCATTTGACAGAGCAGGTTATGGAGAGAGCGACCCACATCCAAAACGCACGGTTAAAAGTGAAGCATTTGATATTCAAGAATTAGCCGATAAATTGCATGTTGGTCCCAAGTTCTATGTAATTGGATTATCAATGGGTGCATATGCTGTTTGGAGTTGCCTTTATTACATACCACACAGGCATGATATGAAATAATTTCTAACTGCATATTTCTCCTGTTTTTTTTTTTATTTTTTATTTTTTTTATTTTGTTTTATTTTATATTGTGTCAACAATATATGTTGTTAATTTCTTTTAAAATGTGATTGAAGGTTGTCGGGGGCTTCACTTGTGGTTCCGTTTGTGTATTACTGGTGGCCATGTTTGCCTGCTGACATGGCTGAAGAATGCTTTAAGCTACTGCTTTCTCAAGACAGGTGGTCGTTTCGTGTGGCGCATTATGCCCCGTGGTTGTTTCACTGGTGGATGAATCAAAACCTGTTTCCATCATTAAGTATGATGGCCGGAAAATTGGATATATTTTCCCAATCAGATTTGGAGTACTTAAAGAGTTTGCCACCAAATTCAGACGATATTCCGGTAAATAATAATCACTATTTGATTCTTTTTACAAGTTTAGAACATCATAGTTAATTATAACAAATTTAGAACATATAATGCGGAAAGTTTTAGGCGCAAATATCTATCCTTTTAAGGTGTAGATGGTTACTCTGAAACCCGTTCGCTCCATTGTATTAGAAATCATTTCTTCATGAATATTCTTGCAGTATTCATATCAAAGTTAGTCAACTCCTATCGTTTTTATATCAAACAGTTGCCCAATCAATTCAAAATTTTCTCTTGTGATGATATTCATTAGGACAAAACACGTCAGCAAGGAGTTCATGAATCTCTGTATCGTGACATAATGGCCGGTTATGGAAAATGGGAGTTTGACCCGTTGGATATAAGTAATCCTTGGCCCGACAACAACGGTGCTGCTCATATTTGGCAGGGCTATGAAGATAAAGTCATACCGTATAAAATAAATTGGTTTTTTTCTGAAAAGCTTCCTTTTGTTCGGTATCATGAGGTTCCAGGAAAAGGGCATTTCTTAGCTTTTGATGGCGGTTTATGTGAAGATATCTTTAGGACACTTTTGGTTGGATGAACCGATACATATTGGTAACGTTATGCACACTATCGTATGATGTTGTGATACTGAGTTTCGTTATATGGTGATAATAATATTGTTCTCTGAAGCAAGCAGATTTGATTGTTGTATATGCCTGTATTTTAAGTCTAGTAGTAGCTAAATGCTAGGGTTATTTTCTTGTATAACTATATAAATTAGACATGTTTGTTCAGCTGTAATAAAGTAATGAACTGTTATTGAACATCAACCAAAAATGTTAAAACAGATGATCACGCTGCATTTACTTGTAGTCTTTTTCTCGGTCGCATAGTCATGATACCAAGAGAAGAGGGAGGGGGGGGGACCACACTTTATTCGTCGGATGTCCTCTGTCCCAAAACAGGAATGTCTTCGTATCGCTTCTGCATAGCAAGGCGATATGTTAGAATTTGGTATAAAAAATGTTTTGAATTTGACACGTATTGTAACTGTGTGACATAGTATTTAATATCTTTAAATGTACAGACTTCAAAATATCAGTTTATGTAATGGTAAACCCGAAACTAGGAAATTGGTTAACTTAAACCTGAATGTTCTAAACCGGATATCTATTTTATTTTTGCATTATCAAAATTCAATAGTTAATGAGAAAAATATATATTTTACACAAAATAGTGCAAGTATTACCTTCTAAAAAACTTTAAAAGCAAAAAGATATAAATTGAAATAAATGAAATATAACCCTTTGTTAAGATCACCATGTACAATAAAGTGGTAAAACTTTTAGTATATTAAAACCTTACTTTTAACATGTGTAGCAACATATAGTAATGTAAACACATCAATCTAGAGTTTAAAACATTACCCCAACATTATTTTTCTCCCATAGTTTATGAACTCCATAATCCACAGCCTGAAACACATCAACACAAATTCATTGGCCATAACATGCAAATTTATTTCATCTATACAAATCCATCTGTCAATAACATATGCATGTATATTCCACTTATGCGTATAAACAATATGCAAGGACCGAATATTTCCTACCCGTTCACCAACAAGAGCACCGACAATGACGAAAGTGGCGTAAACAGAAGTACGTCGCATAAAGACTTTGTATAATCCTTCAAGCACTCCTCCGCTTCTTCGACATGATGCATTCATGGTGATGATGTTATTCTACCTCTCTTGTTTGGTTTTGCTATCAAAGAAGGTGATGGTTAAATGGCAATAATTTGGACTTTGGGTAAATTAATGTTTTGATCTGAATCACTGGCTGTAAAATCAAACTTTTATGCCTTGTTTATAGTTACCAGGTGACAGACTTTGTCCCCTACCGTTCATTTATAATTTGAGAAAACTTGTGTGGTGATTTTGTACATAAATGTTTAGACTAAAACATGAGGTTAATATTTAAGATGACATAACCTTACCAAGAAACTTACTGGTCCGGTTTAATGTAAGCGAGTTTGATTCTATTTTGATTGAACCGGCGGACATGTTTAGCCATAGCCAAACGAATCGGTCTTGAGTTAACATGTTGGTTTATGGGTTGACCAGTTTATTTCATCAGTTTTTAGAATATATTTTGTATTACAGCTTAAATTAAGTTTTATGAACGTTGTGTGAAGAGGCGAGCACCGGCCATATCACACCGGTATAAAACAAATATTACATGCATATGTAAAAAAGTAACTTTATATGTAACTCTTTTTTAATCAAAAATCAAGTCGGAGTAGTGTCACATTGTTTATTTTAGGAGTTCTTACAAATCTAACATAGTCTATAATTTTTATTTATTAAGTTTAATCCTTCATAATGTTTAATTAACAAAAATATTATAAATAGTGTATAAACCTTGTACTATTATTTGTATGTTTAATGTTTAATTAACAAAAAGATTATAAATAGTGTATAAACCTTATATTATTTTTAAAAGGTGTATTGATTTTTATTAATCCTAACTATCATTTTTTGGTCGTTGTCGGTCCCAACTAAAAAAAATGGCTGATAACGATCTCATATTTTATCATATTTGTTCTCAGCGGTTCACGACTAACAGGATTCTCACGCTGTTAGTTGCATGTCGCGCGGAAAAACTCATATTTTCTTTTCCGGAAAACTCAATAGTTTTGTCCGAAACATCTTTGTGAACTTGGATCGGACATTTAGAAACATTTTTCTAGTAAAAACCCCAATTATTGAGGTCGCTGTAACCCTAGACCCATCGTCAAAATCAGTTGGTGGTGAGTTTGTTGGTTTTGGTGGCGGTGTTAAAGTGATGTTCATGTTGAGTTTTTCGGGAAAAGCATGTGACTTTTCCGGTCAAAAACATTTTCCGGCGACCCCCAAGTAACGGCGTTAGGATTCCGTTAAAATATTATATCCTCAAGTCAGTTTGGTCCATTGTTTTTACTAGCCCATTAACTTATAATGAGAATGGGCTAGTTTAAAGGTCAACAATACAAGGCCGAGCCCATTCATCTATTATTTCAGGATTTAGGGTTTCAATCTCATTCATATATTACGGTAATATAAGCTACTCGCCTCTGTATTGTGGCCACTTTGAAACCCTATCGGAGGTACCATCTTATTATTCATTTCTCAGTTTAATCTGTGCTCATACATTAATAGTATCATCATGTAATCAGATGCTTATTATTGTTAATTAACAAGCTTCCTCTTGTTAATTATATGTATTTAGATCTTAATTCCACCATTTTTTGATGCTTAGCCATCTCTTTGATGCTGAAATTATTATTATTATTATTTTTAATTTTTTTTATTTGATGCTTGCAGAAGTGAAATTAGCAAAAGAGAAGCTTCTGAGAATGAGGTATGTTTATTGATTCAGTTAGATAAATTTAATAATAATAATAACAATAATAATAATAATAATAATACTGAATATTGATTGTTGTAGAACTGTTGTTTTAAAATGATAATTAGTGTATACTAAGTTTAATGTTTTTTTTAATTATTTGTTATGTAGTAAGCTTCAAAGTGAAGCACTGAGAGAGGCAATTACTCAGATTACTACTGATGCCAAGGAGAAGAAGAGAAATTTTACCGAAACAATTGAGCTTCAAATTGGTTTGAAGAATTATGATCCGCAAAAGGATAAGCGGTTCAGCGGTACCGTAAAACTGCCGCACATTCCTCGCCCCAAGTTGAAGGTTTGCATGCTTGGAGATGCTCAGCATGTTGAAGAGGTGATTTAACTGTTATTTTTTATTTCATTTAACTCAACGGTGAAAATGCATGGTATATTTAATTGAACATTAAGGTTTACGAGTAATGCTATTGTTATATGTTGCATTAATAGTTCTGCTGATAACTGTGATATACACAAGGGAGTTGATGTTATAGGTTGTCTGAACAATTTGAACTTGACCAATAATCCAATATAGTCTTAATGGGATGTTTATAATAGATTGCATCATGCGGAAGTGTTTGGTTCATAGTTGTTAATAGCGATCATAGCAAGCGAGTGATCAGTGTGGCATTAGGGCTTTGCTTTCTTTCTGATTTTACACGTGATAAGTAGTGAGATTTCTGGTTTTTTTGGATTTAATATATACCTATAAAATAGCAGGTTGTTGTTAAATATGCTGTATAAAATAGTGTGTGTGGGTATTAATAATAAAAACATTGTATTTGGATAAAATATACATGTAAAATGTTTCTGAAGTTTTTTTTTCTAGTGTATAGCTAAACATAAAATAGCATTCCCTATTTCATTATCGCCAATTAGCTTATAGGTAGCTTGTCGTTTGCTATTTGCTTATGACAACTATGGTTTGGTCAATTTGTTTATTCAAGCAATCTAATTATTTTCAAGCAAACTTGCAGGCCCAAAAGATTGGACTTGAGTATATGGACGTTGAGGGTCTGAAGAAGCTGAACAAGAACAAGAAGCTAGTGAAGAAACTTGCTAAGAAGCACCAAGCTTTCTTGGCTTCTGAGTCTGTCATCAAGCAGATTCCTCGTCTGTTGGGCCCTGGTCTAAACAAAGCTGGTAAGTTATATTTTTCTGTCTTACTAAACCAACACGTTGTGTTTACATTTATCAATCTTATTAAGTGTAAATTAGTCCCTGCACACAGTGTTTTCTTTGCAATAGCCTTAAGTTTGTATATTCTATTTGTAAATTACTGGTGTGGCTTTGGTGATGCCATGCCAGCTGCCATGTGCATAAAGATTTTATGGAAAATGTAATTTTTTATAAAAAGCAGTGATATTGTTATTGGTTTTTACAAAATTCGTAAAATTTGTTTGCAAAAATAAAGAGAATGTACAAAGCTTGTGTCTTTTTCATGCAATTTGCTCTTACTCTTTGTAAACTGTCACCATGATTTTTGTTATTAAAATGCAGGTAAGTTCCCGACCCTTGTTTCCCACCAGGAATCTCTTGAGGCAAAGGTCAACGAGACCAAAGCAACAGTCAAGTTCCAACTGAAGAAGGTGCTCTGCATGGGAGTTGCTGTTGGAAACTGCAGCATGGAGGAGAAGCAAATTTTCCAAAACGTTCAAATGAGTGTCAACTTCCTAGTTTCTTTGCTAAAGAAGAATTGGCAAAATGTGAGTTGTTTATTTGATTGCAAAATAGATTTTTTGATAAAAAAAGATATTATTATCTAATTATTTATATAATCTTTTTAATGAATTTAGGTGCGGTGCTTATACTTGAAGACAACAATGGGGAAGCCTGTCCGCATCTTTTAAGGATGAGTTTATTTGTTATGTTTTCATTTGGGTTCTTGTTAAGATCAGTGTTGGAAAGTATACATCTTATGATTACCGGAATAGTTTTTATTTGGCTTGTTACTTGTTTTGTTTCTGTAGCACTATAAAATCAATCTTATTTTCAAGAATTGTTTGATAAAATTCATTTGTGGATTTAAGTTTTTGTTCTGTTACTCAATACTGATAGGCGGTATAAGTTTCAAACACAGATTGGTGTAAATTAAAATGAAAGTATAGATATGGCTTTGCAAAAGCTTGACATATCAAATACTTAATTTATTTCGCAAAGGGGAATATTTCCTATTGAATAAAACGTGAAACCATTATGCGTGTATTTCATTGATGTGTATCAGTATGAATTCTTGCTCATGCGATGGTCAACACATGCAAGTTCATTATATTGGTTGCTGATGGATTGATTACACATTTATATGTCATGAGTTTGTGTTGTGGTTAACTTAATAAGCGCCTATCTTTGTCCTGTACAACTGCATTCACAAGTGAATTCTGGTTTCTTTTTGGATGAACATGGCAGGTTTATTAATTGTGTGATAGAAATAGTTTTTAGGCTAATGACTGATAAAAGTGACCCAAATTAAAATGTGTCCAGATTAAAGTTTTAACTATTTTTCAGTTTAGTAATGCTAAGAAGTAATCATGTTTCTGCTTAGTGTGACTTATGCAGATTTTTCTCTCTTCTCCTATATATAACACAACGTATGATGACGTTTTCATCAGCGTTTTTGCTGGCTATACTCACAAGTGAAACAACTTAATAAGAAATGATTATAGTGTATTTCCATCAGTTAAAACCTCATAATTCCCATTACTAAAAAGGGACTTCAAAGAACAGCATCTTTAAGGAACCTGTGGTTCAATACGGCTTCAGCAATGGGCCTGTTCCTAAAGTCAGGATTCAACATCATCTGCATTTAATTAAAATAAATATAAATAGTAACATAATCCTGATGTGAAAAATTAACACACCAAAATCTATAGTAAAGAAAGAAATGATAGTAATGGAATTGAACCTGCAATAACTCCCAGCCAGCACCGTCACCCATGTCCAGAAATTTAACCGCCTCTACGAACCCATCATCAGCTAAGCAATACCTAATAAGAAAATAGGTAACATGTGTATTACTGTGGTTGGAATATAAAATATATTAGAGTTGTTACTCTCTAGTAGCTGTAAGATCAAGTTTGAAAGTGCTCTCTAGCAGCCTCTGCAAGTTCAAAACCATAAATATTAATACATACATAAAAGGATACAAATTGGGCTTAAATATAGTTATGTGAAACTTGCTTGCAATGAAAGGCTATCCACAATGCCTGCTTCACAAAATGGAATAAAAGCCAAGTATGCAAAAAGAAGACCAGCTCCATAACTGTAACAAAACAAGAATAACCGTATATGAGCAAACAATATCAATAATATATATTTCTAGAACATTAACAAGGATTAAAGAAGACTTTTTACATATCATCCGCTATTCCAAAAGCTCGTTTTTCCATAGGAGTAAAGGCCCCATATGATCTCGCTCGTCTCCAAAGACCTTCGGACAAACCATATGAATTTTCCTCTAAACTTGAAATTCTAGAACAAGAAGTTACTAAATATGATCAGACATTATTTCTGAAAGAGGATACTTTCAATTATTATGTTTTTTTCCCTTAAAATAATAGTATTTACATGTGAAGACTTTCATATATGCTAAAGATGAAACGCCTGCACAGAGAGCCAAGCCTCTAGCTATTTTAAAAATGAGTACGTTATGTTTGGATGTGTGTTTCGAAAGTGATTATGTGATATTGGATAAACAGAATGCGATAATCAACTGTGTAATAAAATAGGTTGAAGAAGAGATTGTTTAAAATCATTAGCACTATCACCACAAGCATACCGTATATCCACCGAGAAGGCAAGATCACGGAGTCTTGGAACAAGATAAGCAGCATCTTTTTCCACCAATGTACTGCAATGCCAGCACATAGCTTTTTATTTACCTTTACAATTCAATATAAACCGCATCTCCAAGAAAAAAAAAGAAACAAACATACTTTAGAACAACTGAAGATGGGCCAAGGCTCTGATGTAGTCTCTCATTATCATGCATGTATACCAAACCACATAAAACACCTTGAAGAAGTTTAATAATAAATGATCTTTTTCGTTTAATATCCAATTCTGCTTCAAAGGGATTCCAGGATTTCTCCTCTCCAAGTCCACGGTTTCTTGAAAGTTTCTCACTTGAAACTTTAGCATAGTCTGCTGCACAGTATTTGCCATCGTTGCGAAATGCAAGCCACTGTTTGTTATTTAGATCACATATATAGTAGTCACAATCTTCATAATATGAAAACATACAAGGAACTTAAATTATTAAAAAGAACATTAATAACCTGCTCTCCTGTTTTAGTTTCAAAACCCCCCAACAGAATTTGGATATTTTGGCAGATTGATTGTGAACAACTCTGCAGAAAAGGTCAAGGTTTTATACGAAGTAAACAAGATTTAATCACTCTGAAGTCTGAATCAACACATGTAGTAAAACCAATTCAGTTGGTCAAATATAATGTTCTAAATGTACTTGAAGGAAAGCATGAGATTTCAGCTCATTTGATGCCATCATATCAGCCTCAAGACCACCCATCTGTTTCCCCGGATAGACCTGTATGATCAACGATAACATAATCAATCAGATGTAGAGCTGTTCAAAAAGTGCGTGACTCGCTCGAGGTCGGCTTGTTTGCAAACAAGCCGAGCCCAAGCCAAGATAGGCTGGCTCATTTAAATTAAAGCCCAAATTCTAATGTATGAAATTTATAAATTTTGTAGTATGTAAACTCTACGTCATATATATGTTAAAAATATTATTTTTTTTGTTTTTATATATGTCAATGTGTAAAGTAAATAAGATGACTTGAGCTTTTTAACAGCTGAGCTCGGTCTCAACATTTCAGCTCATTAAGATAAACGAGCCAAGCCAATCCGAGCTTGCGCGTTTAACTTCAATCCCACCCTGGCTCAGCTCGACTCGACTCGTTTATAGCCCTAATCAAATAATTGTTCACCAAAACCAAATGAATCTCTACAGAACATGGTGGAGATTACCTTGAAGATAATCGGAGTACCCCTACGAGGACCTTGAGCTACTCTTCCTTCGTAAAGTCTGCATAAAAGCTGTAATCGCAAATATCAATATGAAGAAGAAAAATTAAAAGGAAAGCAAAATAAGAACACTTTAATGTTCAACTAAAATCTCAATTCTCAATGCCCCTATAATTAGGATGCATGGAAGATCAATTTATAAACATAACTGACCTGATTTGCACATTGCCTTCTCTAACATCCTGAAACTTCAATCCCCCGATGTCCTCTAACCGCGATAACTCATCAATATCAGGCCGAGACTGAAGACCTGAATAACTGCCCAAACAAATTTCTCAAATTAATAACGCCACAATTCCATCCGTTAACCGAAAACCACCAAATCAAGTGAAAATCATATAACAGGTTTTGTTGTACTTGTACCCTCGGTTAACTGAAAACCGAATTAAGCGAAAATCGATTATCATTTTACATTGTACCCTGAAATCAACCGAACCGAACTGAACCTTTCGTATTCCCATATATTTCTACTTGTGTACTTTCATTCTATGCATTTTATGTATATATAGTTATATACCTCCATTTCAATTTCATGTATTTATGTCTTCATTTCTTGTACTTATACATTTGTTATTAACCGAAATTAACTGAACTGAACCGACAAGCTAACTGAATAACCGATTAGTTAATTCAGTTGAGGCTAATAACCAAACCGAACCGAACCGTGCACAACTCCAGGGTTTGTTTACCTAGTGACGCTCATGAAACCATAGCTTCCGATCATCCTACCGACTTCGAATGCTTCTGGATTCATTATCAGACTGGCTCGGTATCGTCCACGTGTTCCGTGTTTATTTTCGTTTTGGTGGAACTTTAAGTTGAAGCTCCGGATGATAACTGCTGCCGGAGAGTCTGTAATAAGGGAAGAAAAAGAAAGCTTTATACATCCGGTGGCCATTAGACTTTACTTCTCTGTGTGATGCAATGGCCTGCTGCCGTTAAGCCACAGTTATATCAGATAAGAAGATATTTAGCGCAACAGGAGTTTTCAGGTTCGATTAAAAGCTTTGTACTTATTCCTAACTCATGTCTCCTCACTTATACTTATTCTACCTTCAATTCGTAGGAACAGAGATGTTGTTTTCGGTGAGATTTCTGGTTCGATATTAGTTTTGTATCGGGCCTCGGACACAAGACACATAACAATCAAGGGGGTGTTTGGCCTAGCTTATATTTTTGTGCTTATGCTTATATCTTTTTGAAGCTTACTTATTTTATATCATTTGATAAGCTTTTTTTAAGTGTTTGGGTTAGCTTATATTCTACAAGTTGATTATACATCTTAATAAGTTGATAAATCCATCATTTTTAATTTGTTATAGTAATAAGTTACTTCAATATTATTAATCCATCACCATTTAAAGGCAAATGAGTAATTTACCCCCTTAAACAAATAAGCTTCTTCAAATAAGCTAAAAAACCATCTTCAAATAAGATTCTTCAAATTAGCTTATATAAGCTTATAAGCCTAAGCTAAAAAAGCTAAACCAAACACCAAATTAAACTTATTTTATAAAAAAAGCTAAAAAAAGCTATAAGCTTTGCTAAAAAAGCTAGGCCAAACACCCCCCAACTATTGGCCGATTGGTGCATCAACTATCAACACCACCGCATGATGTCTGATTAACCTTCCGCTACTTTTAACGTTATTATTTTAACGAAATTGTTTAAATAAATGATGATGATGATGATTAGACCCGGAGGAAATCCGTGAATATTCTTTGTGGACAACAAAAAAATGTTTATGTGCGTGAGAGAAAAGCGAAAGGGAGTCGGTGGGGAGAGAGAAGGTCTAAGAGCATAAGTAACGAGGTTGATTTGCTCCACAAACATTAAGGTTAAGGATAGAGGGTTCTAAAAATGTTAACAAGTATTGACAATGTCATTTTTTTTATCATATAGTTGATTGTTGATAAATGTGAGCATACTTGGTTGGATAGCAGGAATGGAAAGACTACCTTTCATGAAAGCTTTGACAAAAAAGCATAAACTCGAGCTCTAATAAACATGCCTTGCGTGGCGAGCCATTAGAAATAGTGGAACGCCCTTTCACGTCATGCTATGTTGAGACTTTGGTCTGTCAAGGGATCAACCATTGGTGTCGAATCTTTCTTGTATTCGCTTTCTCGGTTGTGATCTTTTTTAATGTCACAAACATATCAAAACAAATGATATGAAAAGGAAGTGAACGCAAACAATTATTCTTATGTGTATTGGTGCATTTGGAGAGCAAAAAACGACTTGTTATTTCTCTAAAATCAATCATGAAACTAAGATAATTGGCTTTTATAGATGAAAATAGATTTAATTTACAACATACAAAGTGGCCTCGTTGATGTAAACATTTAGTCCACTGAGATTTGAAAATTATACTTTGGATCATTATGTGCTAACACTTTGCTAAGACATGTAAAGGCCATAGGCTTGCCCTTGGGTGCGTAAAAGTATAAACCGTCACAAAATGTGGTCGAGTCCCCTAGTCGTTATAACCAAAAAAAAGTATCCACTTGATGACTCTATTCATCTACCCCACATTCAATAATCAATATCGAGACGTATTACTCTAATATTAATTTGCAACAAACCAACAATAAAGTCTAAATAAAGGATATAATACAAAACCCTTAACGTATGTTAACGTACAAAATTACATGTATTTACCAAACTGTTTCATGAAATCACATCCCAACATCTCGAGATCATCAATACATACCCAATTAATCATGGATTCACCGAAAAAACATATTTAGATCGTTAATCGATCAATTTTTTACTATTCTTCACGAAGCCCGTTTTGAGCGTGTTATGATTTTCTTGAGCGTTTTTGTATTTTAGCTTGAGAGTGTTTTGCATTTTGGCTTTAAGCATTTTGTTTTTGCCTTAAGCGTGATTCGCGTACGTTTTTTACGATTATACGATAACACTCATAAAGTCTAAATCTGTGGGCTAGCCCAGGCACTTGTGCAATGTTACTTATGTGAAGCCCATGAGTAATCTTGAATAATCAACATTGACAGGCATTTCATCGAACACATCGTGTGCAGGTAATTTGATAGTTGATGCTATACCAGTGATCCATATTTCTCCGTAACATAATCAATCTGGTTGTAAAGATGTCGTGCTGTATGACTATCCAATCAGGACTGGCTTCTTCATCATCATCAACATCAAGAATCCCCTCTTTCGTATTTGCTTCCGGGACAACCACAATCAATCGTTCTGCTGTCACATACCACCGTCGACCCACCACCTTTGGCGGCTTGAAATTCGGATCTCAAGCTATTAAAACTGCAGTTTCTTCTAGAAAGATTGGATGCTTTGCTGGTATATATGTTTTCATCCACTCATGCATCGTTCTAGGGTACCTTTTATATCTTAAAGGCTTGCCATATGCGAGTTTTAAATTTCAAAATAAATAAAATAGTTATTAGAATCAGTCGATGATTACTGGATTCATTCAGAGTGTGATGATATATGTCAATTACAGTAGTAGCTAGTCGGCCAGTAGGGTGGGGACTAAGGATGAGCTCAGTACCTGTGCCGAAACCTCAAAATGTTGGTACCCGGTATCATTTGCTCATTCTTAGTGGTGACTAGAGATTAATCGGATTGAAATTTATATGTAGTTTAAGTTTTTTTATACCCACACACACATGTTTTTATATGTAAAGCTTTGAGTTTTAACCACTCCTTGACCCATTCAGGACCGAAATGGCTGAAACTTTGCAGAATTGCCCGTTTTAGGGTTAACTAGGGCCAACTAGATCTGACTAGCGACTAATATCACCGACTAGCTAATAATTAATCAGTCGCCGATCGACTATTAGCCGATTAATCCCAACTTTTCCGACATTACAATTACAGATTAATAGCTTGTAAGTTTAGCAATTGTTTTGATATTTTCCAAGACAGTTTGCGTCAATTTAGTGCAGTTTACAAAATAGAAGCTCAAAAGTATGATAAAGATAATAGCGGGACTAGTAGTGAGCTCGGCATCGGTATCGAAAATCCCCAAAAATGGGTACCAGTACTGTACCGATCCCAAAACCTCAACAAGTCGGTACCGACGGTACCCGATTCAGCACCGTTGCTATATGCTCATCCTTAGTGGTGAGTAGTGATTAATCAGATTGGAATTTGTATATGTAATTTCAGTTCGGTTTTGTATTTAAAACTTTGAAGTAGACAGGTGTTAACCACTCCTCACCATTCAGGACCAAATGGCCTAAGCAGTGCAGAATTGACCGGAATTATGGTTAAATAGGGCCAACTAGCGACTAATATCACCGACTAGCTAAAAATTAATCAGTCGCCGTTAATCCCAATTTTCCCAACACTACAATTACAGATACATAGTTTGTAAGTTTAGCAAGTTTTTTGATATTTTCCAAGAATTTGCATCAATTTACTGCAGTTTACATAGTAGAAGCTCAAAAGTATGATAAAGATAAAAGTGGTTCTAAACTTCTAATTTACATTTAATGTTTTATACGGATACATTTGCTTACAGCATTAAGTCCTGAGTTGAAGACTACATTGGATAAAGTTGTTACATCACACAAGGTCATTCTTTTCATGAAGGGAACTAAGGACTTCCCGCAATGTGGCTTCTCAAACACAGTCGTTTCTATCTTGAAGGCGGTAAATGTACCTTTCGAAACTGTTAACATTCTTGAAAATGAATTCTTGCGCCAAGGATTAAAGGAATACTCGCAGTGGCCAACATTTCCGCAACTCTACATTGATGGGGAGTTCTTTGGTGGTTGTGACATAACTGTTGGTAAGTTGACTCACTCGTGACTTTAACTTACTTTGCCATTTAGATGCTTTATTAACTTATTATCAATGTTTCTTCATTGAAACAATATTCATAGTTTAATTATCGTCTTGTATTGCAGATGCATACAAAAGTGGGGAGTTGCAGGAACTGTTGGAAAAGGCATCACTATCCTGATAGATTCATGTCTGTATAAATCCACCATAGTTGTTGAAAACATGTTATCTACCATATTCCATGTGTTATGTATTTCATGATAAATGATACTCAAAAGAGGTTTGTTTTAGTATGTTTCTGGTCATTTGACATATCAGACTTCAGATTTTTTTTTAATCAAACTGACATCTGAAAACATGGGTTGTCGGTTTCAATATGCAAACTCGCTATTTTATTGTAAAACCGGCTGATTGTGAATGATAATAAGAATGGATTTTGTCATGAGCAATGGTTTTATTAACACTATAGAGACCATTAATAAGGATGTGAAAATGACCAAATATTGATTCTCAAAATAAAACAATTGAAGTGAAACTTGTTTTTGGGTGGGTAGGGGGAAAACACGCTTGTGTCGACCTCACAGGAGCGTCCCCTCTTGTTAGGAGTAGGGACACTGGATTTGTAGCAGGCCAGGCAGCATTGAAGGCGGCATCGGGCAAGGTTGCTAAACACGAGAGAGCTTGTTTGGAGAATCAACACGTGTTTATCCCCTCCGCCTTTGACACTTTTGGTTTCTTAGTTCCGGATGCCGTGGACCTTTTGAATAGGGTTCAGAAAGTTGTGTATAGTAATGTATCAGCCCATAAGAATCAAAACTTTGTTTTTAGTCGGATTAGGTTTGCTATCAAAAGGGGGTTGCGGCGCAGCTTGTTGCCCGCTTACCTGCCACTTCATTGTAAATCGTTTGGATGTTTCTATGAAATATAAAAGGAGCCAATAAAAAAAATAAAAATTTGTAAGTTGATTGTTAGCAGCACAGAAATACTCAATTTGTATTTTTGTCTAAAATTAAATCAACAATATTAACTTAAATAGTTAATGGTTATTGTTGTCGATGATTCCCAACTCAAGTGATTGGGTTGATTCATTTAAAGACTTCATTAAAATGGGAAAGACTTAGGTCTAAGGTCCCGTAGAGCCATAAGGTTTCTCATGTGAATTTCCTCTTTTCGCGTCGAAACTAATGGGAACAAAGTAATGTATGATTGTATGAACTTCCATTCAAAGACGTGCCCAACCTACAACTCCAAGATTACATACTCTGGAAATAAAGATGATCGGGTGAGTCACGGTCCATCAATTATCCTAATTGCTATTAATTATTTTTTTTATAGTTATCGTTAATATTTTATCTTATTTGGGACAATTCGATTATATTTTAGTATTTTAGAGTATTCTCATCCCTTCTCATATCTCAAAATCTAAAATTACATTAAAACACACTATATTTTCTCTCTCATTCTCAGTTAAATAACAATTTTTTATACATTTATCATTACTTTTTCACTCTCATCCATTCACACCCACTTTTAAAATACATAAAAAAATTTATAGGGTGCTATTATAACTTTTCAAATATATAGAAAAATCACTGCATTTTCTCTCTCATCCACTTACAACATCTTAAACCACCCTTATATTATAAAAACCCCACTCACTAAATTTGATGAATGGATTATGAATAATAGTTATTACCAATAAATCTACCAATATAATAAAATAATAACACTTTGGGCATGTGTCATCCATATAAACCCATTGGACACATGCCAACCATAAAAGTCAGTTGGCTTATGTGTCGTGCATTGAGAAGACCCACACGTGTAATCCATATAAACTCATTGGACACGTGTGGGTCACATCTATCATTTACGAAGCTTGCTTTGAAAGTTTATGTCATAAAGTAGTTGAGTTTGTTTTTCTAGGTTGTTTACTTTATTGACTAAGATTCAAATTTTAAAAACCTAAATCCTCCGCCCTTTTAAACAAATAACAATCGGTCTACTTCATCATCATCATCATCATCATCTCTCTCTCTCTCTCTCTCTCTCTCTACTTCATCATACTATAAAGAAAGATAACAAAGTCAAAAGGATTCTAATGTGGTCGGTAAAGGTGTGAACTGGTTTGAGATTGTGAAAAGTGTTAGCCCAATTAATGTAATAGATGTGTTTGGCAAAAGTTGGGCTTTTCAATACTCTCAACTAACGTTTGGCATGAAGCGGATGTCTGTAATCTATATTTGATTGTTTGTTTTTGCCAATGTATGTTAAACATAATTGATGTTGTTAAGTTCTATTTTTATGTACCCAGTTTCATGTATAACACCGGTTTATAACCGATCTTCTTAAAATGGTGACATGTATTTAAGTAGTTATCACTTAAGTGGTTAGATTTTTCATCATGTCATTTACGTTTAGATAAGTTCTATATATTTTTTAAATCATAATAAAATATCATGGTATGTAATTGAATGCTCCTCGAATTAGATCTTGAATGATCAGTGTTTAAAGGTATATAAAATTTGTATATCATGTAATTGTAAATGAAAATTTTGTTAAATATAATTTGTTTATATTTTGTTAAAATTATTCTAAATTTCAAAATAATTGGTACCAGCCCTGTTAGACTATGTGTAGTGGAGTGACTACAAAATAGAGCGTTTTGCGTCATGTTGGCGCCCAGTCAACAAATGATAGGTTTTTGTTTTAAATTTGTAATGATATTGTAGCCAATATATACATACCACACATAAAGAATTATAATAATAATAATAAAACACAAATGAAAAGAATTCATCCCCCACACATACACACATTTCGCTCCTTTGTTGTATGAAGACGGTGTGCCAAAGATTTATCGCCCTAAAATGAACATTTTATCGTCTCATTATGGAGAGGCTTATAACTTAGTAGATAATAATAAATGTGTGAAAACAGTAACATCCAGAAAGCATTGGTACGAATATTCATATCCATTTCCATATCCATATCCATATTCATATTCTCCACCCCACTCCAAAATTATTATTATTATTATTATTGTTATTATTATTATTATTCAGTCTTCTTCTTGGTTCCCCAAATTAGGTTAAAACTCTTATCGCCATGGGAGCCAACAGCAACCACAACCAAGACGGATCCGATGAGCAACAACGCCGATCCGAGATCTACACCTACGAAGCCCCATGGCACATCTACGCCATGAACTGGAGCGTCCGCCGTGACAAAAAGTACCGTCTCGCCATCGCCAGCCTCCTGGAGCAGTACCCTAACCGCGTCGAAATCGTCCAGCTCGACGACTCCAACGGCGAGATTAGATCCGACCCGACCCTCTCGTTCGAACACCCGTACCCGCCCACCAAGGTCATATTCATCCCTGACAAGGAGTGCCAGAAGCCTGACCTTCTTGCCACCTCTAGCGATTTCCTACGCATCTGGCGGATATCGGATGATGATGAGACCGGTGATGAGGAGAGTGTGAGTGTGAGTGTTGTTCCCAATGGGAGTTCGGGTTCTCGGAAGGTGGAGATGAAGAGCTTGTTGAATAATAATCGGAATAGTGAGTTTTGTGGCCCGGTTACTTCGTTTGATTGGAACGAGGCCGAGCCGAAGCGGATTGGGATGTCGAGCATTGACACGACGTGCACGATTTGGGATATTGAACGGGAGACGGTGGATACGCAGTTGATTGCGCACGATAAGGAGGTTTATGATATCGCGTGGGGCGGTGTTGGTGTGTTTGCGTCGGTGTCGGCTGATGGGTCGGTGCGGGTGTTTGATTTGCGGGATAAGGAGCATTCGACGATTATTTATGAGAGCTCGGAGCCTGACACGCCGCTCGTGAGGCTTGGGTGGAATAAGCAGGATCCGAGGTATATGGCGACGATTATTATGGACAGTGCGAAGGTGGTTGTTTTGGATATTCGTTTCCCGACGCTTCCGGTTGTGGAACTGCAAAGGCACCAGGCGAGTGTGAATGCGATTGCTTGGGCTCCACATAGTTCGTGTCATATCTGTACTGCTGGTGATGACTCACAGGCGCTTATTTGGGATCTGTCTTCTATGGGGCAGCCGGTTGAGGGTGGATTGGATCCGATTTTGGCGTACACTGCTGGTGCTGAAATTGAGCAGCTGCAGTGGTCGTCTTCGCAGCCCGATTGGGTTGCTATTGCTTTTGCATCTAAGCTTCAGATTCTGAGGGTATGATTTTGTTATCGGTTTGGTATGTGTTGTTTGGTTGCAGTTGTTTTAGACTGACTTTTGTAGTCTATATAGCTTTACTGACTACTGAAATTTGCAGCATTTACTTGTTAAGTTGTTGACATGAATGATATCTATTCACCAAATTAAATGTTTTTGGTTTTAGTTCTGTGCATTATATATTGTGGCTAGAATATTTGATGGGAATTTACACATGGATGTACATAATTTGCTGTCTGAAAGTTGATACTAATAGTTATTGGGAAACAATGTATACAACAAATAAACAGAAATGGGAAATTGATTCTATTGCAAATTAAGAAAAAAGATAACAAAATAGAAAATAATGTGAATCCATTGATGATAGTCTTTTTCCTTAGAACAACCAGTGCTTCTTCCTGGGCTTATGCTGCACCATAGCTTCTGCAAAATGCACAAATATGATTTAGTTAGGCGGTTACGACACTCTAATTGTAAGATTCTTCTTCCTTAATCATAAATCAAAGGAGGCCCACCTCGAATCTCATAGAGCGAGTTGTAGTGCACTTCAGACCAAAAACTTAGCCACAGTTCTGTATATTAAAATGGGAAAACATGAGAATTGTGGTTTTGCTGGACTTATATGGTGAATATATGTATCCGGTAAGAATAAGGTAGTTAGTTATACCTCGTTGAGGTGCCTGGTGTTGTGGAGTAATTTCTATAAAACAGGTATCCCGAAATGAAGTTAAAAGGCATATCTTTGCAGCAAACTGTAAATTCAAATACAGTAAATATAAATAATTTGAATCAATGAACACTTATTTGAACCAATGAAAACTTGAAAGTTTACCATAACTAATACTTATTCAACAAAAACATAAACACAGACTAGTTAGGAGATTTGAGATTGCTTATTCAGACAGCTAAGGTACCATGCTTATTTTATGATGAAAATGGAGGTTTGAGATTGCTTGTTTGAAACTACTTATTCACCTATTTATTTTATTATTAACATTATTATTATTTTTGGAAAAAGTAAGTTTTGAATAAATATCTGCAAACTAACTTTTAAGTAAATAAGTAGTTTTAACAGGGATCTTAAAAAACCCCTAACTAGGAGGTTTGTCTTAACACTACGCGAAGCAGTAAACATTCTTTTAATTTGGCTAACGTTAACAGAAGAGGAAAACAAACCCTATCAGCAGCCGCTTGCAAAGTAACATGATCTCCCCATTCACCTGTTCTGTAAATACCAGTATTCAGTAGCTAAGAAAACACAGTATTCATATATATAAC
The DNA here is from genome assembly GCF_021521415.1 of Bidens hawaiensis. Taxonomy (NCBI): domain Eukaryota; kingdom Viridiplantae; phylum Streptophyta; class Magnoliopsida; order Asterales; family Asteraceae; genus Bidens; species Bidens hawaiensis. Next base: position 142,739 of record NW_027495846.1, read on the forward strand.
AAAAATAAAATAAATTAAAACAATGATACTGCATGCAGTCAAGAGATTAATTTTGTTTGCAGTAAAATGGCATTGCATGCACTTCAATATATTTTTCTTTAACAGACGAGTCACGACCTACTTGGATATTTTTTTGTAATACTTCTTATACTTCATTGGAACATAGCCTTCGTATAGAGAACGAGACTCCTTCAGCTGCAAAATGAAAATATAAGCATTAGCATACATTATAAAGCATATGACTTGGCTTCTCAGACATTTATAAATGTACAAAAAGATAATATGACAAACCTGCTTCACAACCTCCTTTCGGACATGCTTGTGGTACTCGGGTGACCTGTATAGCTGGTCAGAAATTGCACGGAACTGAAAAACATGAAAAAAAAAACAATTTAATTAATAATGGAAATTTAATTACAATATGATACTAAAAAAGTAGCCATTTTTCTAAGTATGTCATAAGCAGCCTTTCTATCTATCCTCTTGGTAGAGATATGGTTTACCTACATACTATCAACCCTCCCCATAACCTACCAATAGCTTTGTTATGGATGGGATTTTACTTGACAGGGTTGTTTACACAAATAATAATACATACGCGAATCTATACACAAATAATAACACATACGCGTATCTATACAGGATATGATGTCGTGTATCACATTAGTTTCAGCCAACATTATTGTTAGGAAATTGTATGATGCACGAGTAAAAGTATATGACTAAACAAGTGATTTATAAATGACACGACTATTTCGTTATAACGGACCCAAGTAATGCAAGAAAGCAACGATTATCATGGTTTTCTCATGCAATATACTGTAACAAGAAAGAAACTAAACACACCTGACAATTTCCATCACCAGAAACCTTCACTTCACATAAACCATAAACATGTAACCTGAAGACGGATAATCAATCTTCAAATCTTGTTGTTTATATATTGTATATATGATAATACACATTGATGGTTAGTCCGTTAGTCTACGAATATCAATCAAATTAAGCGCACATACCTCTCGCTCAATCGTTGATGATCCATACTGGCATCACTAATATTAGGAATAAAAGAATTAATCCGCGGAACATGCTGAAAATTTCAACCATCAACCACAAAAATCAGATCAAACTCAACAACATTAACAATTCCTCGGTCAATCAAACTTAATAAACCATCATTTACCCGAACAGGTTCGAGATTGGTGAGCCGTCTACCGACCGAACCGTCTAACTTAGCATACTCTTCCGACAATACAGCAGCAATCATCCCATCATCTTCAACATCTTGTTGACTACTCAATGAAGTTGAGCTAGAACATTCACCCACACTCGGAGGATGATCCGATGAACGCGCTTCGAATCGAGTGATTTCGTTGTTTCTCATCATTCACAATGATCAGATCAATCAAATTGTTTATAACAACTGCAACCGCTAGTAATGAATTAAACAAGACGGAATAGAAATCCAGATCCAAGATAAGAAACGTATATTATATTATTATTAAAAAGAATAAGAATAATAATAATCGTATTGCGTAATATACAATCAATAAAGATGTGGAAAATTAGGTTATTGAACAATTCTTCAAACAGAAGTCAAATTCAATTGCAAGTGGATTACAAGAAGCAAATTTCATTGCGTCTTAACGATTGATTAATTGAAGTAAATTAGGCGTAATTGATTAAAAAAGATGAAAATTAGTTGGAGATTAGCGCGTTTACCTGGCGGTGAATAATCTGTAGGGAAAAAATTAGCGTTTATTGACTTTGAGGATTTGTAGGTGGGATTGAAAAAGACACAAGAACAGATGAATAATTATGAATTATGAGTTAATATTGGATATGGCTGCCTGCCAAACTCACCTGACCTGACCACACCGAATCTCATAACAATATCTCCAAAAGGACCAAAACTATTTGTTTGTTGTGATAATAACTAGATATTTAGTTATTATATTATTTAATTTATTTATTAATTTGGAAATGTTAAAAATTAAAACAAAGTTAAAGAAAAAATAAAAACTATTTTTTTTAGACAGAATTACAAATTTTGTTCTTTAAACAAAACCAATTTACGGTTCGTGTCCTTTATTTAATTTCTTTGCAGGCGGTGTCCTTTAAACATTTTTTTTCTACACGGTATGTCATTTACGCTAACTGAGTTAGAAAAGTTCAGTTAAATATCGTCACTTGAGTCGCATATATTATAGAAGGAAGATGGGGTGAGTGATCTGATAGTGGAGATTGGTTTGACTTTATGAGATTTATTATAGAAGGAAGACATAATTCTGTCTTAGATATATATTAAATATATTTGAACCATTTCGTTGAAAAGACCAAAATACCTTCACATGCGACTCACGTGACGATATTTAACTGAACTGTTCTAACTCAGTTAACGTAAAGGACATAACGTGTAGGAAAAAAATGTTTAAAGGACACCGCCTGCAAAAAAACTAAATAAAGGACACGAACCGTAAATTGGCTTTGTTTAAAGGACATCGCCTGCAAAGAAACTAAATAAAGGACATGAACCGTAAATTGGCTTTGTTTAAAGGACAAAATTTGTAATACTGTCATTTTTTTATGGATTTTCTTTTTCTAATATGATGCTAAACTAAAATTGTATTTCACTTTATTAGATGGAGAGATTGGTTAGAAACTTAGAATTATTATTAGTTTGTCTTTTATCAGAATTGAGCAAGGAATAATTATATTCAATATAACAGTTATTATTTGTAACAATCACAGTTACATTCTTTCTTTTTCATGGAACATTTATATTCTTATGTAGCCTATTTATAATGTTATGAGAATTTCATTATTTCAGGTTTTTATAGGAATAATGTTTCTCTATTATTTATTCTATGAAGATTTTACTTTTTATTTTCTCATATGTTAGACTTTTAGGTTTTTATAACTGATCATGACTTGGGGCATCCTTGGATCCCTTAAGACCGACTATTCTTTTCGCTTATGATCATGGATCACTAGTTTCATCATGGCTTGAGCTCATAGGGGTGGCCAAACTCCTGACCAGTGGGGTACGAGAAGTGCAAACGATGTGGGCACGTGTCTTTAACTAATCATACAAGCACTCTTATGGATATGCGTGAATGACTAGGAACCCACATGTTTTAGAACATTTTCCATTAGATACGATCTTCATGAATTTGGCATTCACATTCTCCACCAAAACATGTAGGCCATAAGGCCCTCGGGCATTATTGCTCATTCATGGCAGCACCTTGTAAAATTGACTTTGCTTTGGCTCAAGCCACACTCAACAAACACTTGAACTCGACATGAGACGACAATTTTCCATTAGTTCCGTCGACAGTCAAACTCCGTCACATCTGAACACTTTCCTTGGGGTGGTCCATACCATTTATGATGATTCAAGCCCTTCTGGAATTCAAGCAGGGCATGCGACCCCCAACAACTTGATATCACTCCGTGTGACACTCCCGTGAATAAAGATCTACGCCTACAAGCTTCACTCATGGGCCCTTTGCCCTTAGGTTAATCCTCTCTCATCACCATTGCTTAACCAATTTTTAAGAAGTCTCTAAATATTAACAATAAAGTGGCAGACAAACAGACAACAAGTTATCGACATCCTTTGGCCATACTTTATAATTCATTGATGATAGATTACGAATGATACTATTGAGGGCAAACTTATAGGATGCAAAGTGCCATCTTAAATGTCATTAACCTTGTAAACAATTACAATCAACAGAAAAGAATATCAAGAATCAAAGAAATATATAATCCAAATCCAATCCAATCCAATCCAATCAAACAACTATACAAATGATTTCCATGTACTAATAATCAATCTTCTTCACTTGAATTAGTATCCAACATATTTACACTTTCTGTCACCAATCCCGATGGGCTTCTAGCCAAAATCGACTCCACTGGATCCATGCATTTTGTATGAAACCATTGGCATTACAAGAACTGATGATGATGCATGCATTGTATCATCTCGCATACCCACCAGGCCACCAACAGTGTACAAGTACTCTATACCCCAAATTTTTTTTAAAAGATTTAACAAATTATACTTCGATTCCATTTCGGTGTGGAATTAGAATTTGCGCCACCTCAGCTCTAACCACAGCTAAGGCTTTTGTTGCCATTGCTCTTGCAAACGACTTCATATTCGTGATCGGTGAGTCTTCAGTCAACCTTTAAAACAACACCCGTACGCATGTATAAACACGTATTCGTTGAAATGAAAAACTACATGTATGGGAAATGAACTAGTACTAGATAGTAGATACTTGATGAGTAAATTGTCTTCTTTTTGAGTCAACACTATAGGACTTAATAATTTGACTTTCTTTCTTGATAGTCAAACTAACCTTTCTAAATCAGTGTTGACTTTTGATGAGGTTATAGATGTTAACTGACTATCCATGACTTCTCCCCTGGGAATGAAAAGAAACAAATTAGACAAGTTCCAAAGAAAATAAATAAAATTATTGATGCAAAAATTATCATTTTCAGTAATATAAAAAAATTCGGTACTTGCATTTAATTTGTAGGTTAAGGTTACTATGATTCAAATGAAAATTAAAAAAAAAAAAAAAAGTAGGTCCACCAGACCAGGACCATTTTTAAGAATGGCCCGTTATGACCGGAGCACATTTTGATTTGTCACCTCAAGATGAAGTTGTAATAACGGAGCACATATATACCTTTTGACTCATCGGGTGCCAGCAAGGAAATTCCTATGAATACTGAAATCATTCCAAGAATAAACATCACAGTCCTCAAGGCATTTAGTACCTGATAAAAAAAAAGTAATGCCATACAACAATATCTACAGAAATATTATCACCCACACATCGAATGTTCATTTCAGAACTGATGATATGTTGAGAACTATGAGAACCGTATTAAATCTTGTACTATTCATTATATAAATTCACCAAAATGCATGTAGATTCCAATACTTTCAAGATTTTTTTAATTCAAAATTGATAATGCATATATATGCAGATACGCTATATTCAGATTTATATATCAGGAGTGTAAAGAAGATGGTTGTAGTGAAAGTAATGTTTGTTACTTGAAGGTATGAGAAATACATAAACAACTACATCTATTTATACACAAATAAACCCTAGCTATCAACCCATAAAAGGCCCATGGGCTTTAGCCAACTATATGGGCTAAAACCCTAATTATAACTAAATACAACTAACACTCCTCCTCAAGTTGGAGCATAGATGTTAATCATGCCCAACTTTTTACAAATAAAATCTATTTGAGCTTTCCGGAGCGGTTTAGTTAGAATGTCTGCTAGCTGAAAATTTGTCTTCACATGAACTGGTTGAATGGAAGGAGGATCAGTTTGTGTGCCTACTACTCGATCTCTGATAAGGTGGCAGTCGACCTCAATATGTTTTGTCCTCTCATGAAATACTTGATTCTTGGCTATGTGAATGGCTGACTGACTATCACAGTATAACCTCATCAAGTCATTAGAAACAACCCCGAGCTCTCTGAGAAGACGACGAACCCATGTCATCTCTGATGTTACATCTGCCATGGCTCTATACTCCGATTCGGCACTCGACCGGGAAACCGTGTGTTGCTTCTTACTCTTCCATGATACAAGATTTCCTCCAACAAACACACAATATCCGGTGGTAGATCGTCGAGAAATCGGACAACCTGCCCAATATGCATCTGAGAACCCTGATATCCGACCATCTCCTTCTTCCGTGAAGGCACCTACACGACAATGACCCTGATCGGAGTATAATATACCCAAGCCAGGTGAGGTCTTAAGATATCTTAAGACACGAATGGCAGCATCCCAGTGACCGGTGTATGGTGTAGCCATAAATTGGCTCAGAACACTGACAGTAAAGGAGATATCCGGTCGTGTGACGGTTAAATAATTAAGTTTACCAACCAACCGTCTGTATCGCTCAGAATCTTTCATTGGATCTCCTTCCTTTGGGAGGAGTTTCTTTGTAGGAAGCATTGGGGTATCAACAGGTTTACAACCCAGTAAGCCACATTCAGTTAACATATCAAGAACATACTTTCGTTGGGAGAGAAGTATTCCTTGTGGAGAGCGGGATACTTCTATGCCAAGGAAATACCTCAATCGACCTAAGTCGCTGACCTGAAACTGAGACTGAAGAAACTGCTTGAGTTCGATAATCCCGACCTCGTCATCACCTGTGATTATAATGTCATCCACATAAACAACTACGATAATCATCTTTCCTTTCTGGTGTCTAAAGAAGACAGAGTGATCGTAGGCACTCCGAGTCATCCCAAACTGTCCCATAACACTAGAGAATCGACCAAACCATGCCCTGGGAGACTGTTTAAGACCATATAGAGAACGACGTAGTCTACAAACTTTCGAGGCCTCCTCCTCAACAACGAACCCTGGGAGCTGCTCCATATATACCTCCTCCTCAAGAACACCATTAAGAAAGGCGTTCTTGACATCAAGCTGATGGAGCGGCCAATGATTAATGGCAGCAAGAGCGATACAAATACGGACATATGACATTTTAGCAACCGGAGAGAAGGTTTCATCGTAATCAATGCCATATGCCTGAGAATACCCTTTTGCAACCAACCGAGCCTTTAAGCGGTGTAAGGAGCCATCCGGGTGTAGTTTAACCGTAAACACCCAACGACAACCAACAATACGCTTCCCTTTAGGAAGTGTTTCAAGATCCCATGTATGATTGGACTTTAGAGCCCCAATTTCATCTTCCATAGCCTGTCTCCATCCTGGGTGAGCGAGAGCGCTCGTCACATTCTTGGGAATCGGGTAGGAATCAAGGGTAGTGGTGTACGCATGAGATTCAGGAGATAGGTGGGTGTAGGCAACATAGTCCTGAATTGGGTAACGAGTACATTTCCGGGGTTCCTTGCGAAAGGAAATAGGTATATCGGGAAGTGGGGCACCAGGAGGATCATAAACGGGTGTATCAGAGGTTGTTGGATCGGGTAAGGATGTATTAGTGAGAGGTGTGGATTGCTCAGATGTAGACGGAGTATCGGAGGGTATTTCGGGGTCGTGGCCAGGGTGTGAATCAAGAGTCGCTGATGTTTGACCCCTACCCCGCCTAGCATATGTGAAAAGCAGTGGCGGAGATTCTGTCGGTGGGTCAGAATCAGTAGAGATTGGATCGGTAGAAGGAATTGACACAGGAATGGTGGGGATGAAGGGAGATGTGGGTATATCGAGGTCGGGAAACGGGTCAGAAACAGGAGTGGAACACTCGAGAAAGTAAGGAGACTCGTGAAAAGTGACATCGGCACTGGTAAAGTATCGGTGAAGTGATGGGCTAGAGCATCGATACCCTTTTTGAACCCGTGAGTAACCAAGAAAGACGCAACGAATGGCTCGGGGATCAAGTTTGATGGTTTTTGGACTATGGTCATGAACATAGGCGACGCAACCAAATACTTTAGGTGCGAGAGGAAATGGATCATCGTTGGGAAATAGTACAGAAAACGGTGTTTTACCATGAAGAACGGTTGAGGGCATGCGGTTAATCAGATATGTGGCAGTGAGAACGGCATCTCCCCAAAAACGATGAGGAACACGTGATTGGATCATGATTGTGCGAGCAACATCCAATATGTGACGATTTTTGCGTTCGGACACACCATTTTGTTGAGATGTATAAGCACACGATGATTCACGAATAATGCCGTTGGTTTTTAAGTATGAAGAAAAGTCGGTGGAAAAATATTCTTTAGCATTATCAGATCGAAAAGTTTTAATGGTGGTGTTAAATTGGTTTTGAACATAAGCATTAAATTCTCGAAATATGGAAAATACCTCACTACGAGATTTCAACAAATAAACCCAAGTAGTGCGAGAATAGTCATCAATAAAGGTAATAAAATATTCAAAACCCAACGTAAATTTGATAGGGCAAGGACCCCATACATCAGAATGCAACAGTTCAAAACAAGAACTGACTCGATTGGGCACCCTAGGGGGATAGGGACGCCTGGTATGTTTACCAAGTTGACACGACTCACAATGAAAATTAAAAGACGAAAGTGGTAAATCTGGTCGCATTTGCCTCAGAACCGCTGTAGAGGGATGACCTAACCGACAGTGAGCCTCCCTGACAGCGGAATCACATAAGTTTGCTACAGGATGCGAAAACGGGGATATACGATAGAGACCTCCTGATTCAAAACCAGTACCAATTACCCGGTTTGTTCCTAGTTCATGAAAAACGCAGTGAGTTGGGTAAAAGGTCACAGAACAGTTGTTTTGTTTGGTAATCTGACTCACTGAACAAAGACTGGTAGGAAATTTAGGAACAAATAGGATAGAAGACAGTTTTAGGTTTTCCGAGTTACTGATGGATCCTATGCCGAGAACGGGACATTAAGATCCATCGGCAAGACGTACCGGTGCATGGGAAACATTTTGAAGACTAGAAAAAATACCCCGATTCCCAGTCATGTGATGTGTGGCTCCAGAATCAATCACCCATGATAAGTCAAGGCTAGAAGGTTTACCTGAATGTGCCGAGCTGGTTTGAGGATGAGGCAACTGGGAGGTAAGAAACCGTTGAATAAGATCATGCTCCTCTTTAGTAAATGTATACATGTATGTATTTTCGCCCATAGTGATACACGAAACTGAAAATTGACTGTGAACAGTAACAAGTGCGGGTGGAGGGCGGGAACAGATTCCGGCGTAAACAGTTAATCGTCGTGAACAGTTAATCCCGGCAGCGAACAGTAATTCCGGCAGCGAACAGTAACTTCCGTGAACAGTTCGATGAACAGTGATTCCAACGTGAACAGGCTCGTCGGTGAACAGTACTTTCACGGTCGAAAAAAAAAAGATTTCATGACAGGACAGAACAACAAGGCAGGGGCTTGTTTCAGATCTGAAGGCTGCTGGTGACGGCTGGTCAGACTCGGGTTCGGGTCAGATCGCGGCTAGGGTTTGGATCGAGAGCCGTAGCTCTGATACCATGTAAAGAAGATGGTTGTAGTGAAAGTAATGTTTATTACTTGAAGGTATGAGAAATATATAAACAACTACATCTATTTATACACAAATAAACCCTAGCTATCAACCCATAAATATGGGCTAAAACCCTAATTATAACTAAATACAACTAACAAGGAAATAGGAGATAATATGGAGGAAAGATAAATAAAGATTTTATTTCCAATTTTACATTTTTCATTGACGTTAAATGCACGCATTTTATAAGTTTTTCACGGTTCTCAACATACTATTGGTTCTGAAAAAGAAAGGCCCCTCTGTGTGTGTGTGTGTAGAGAGAGAGAGAGAGAGAGAGAACCTGATATTCCTGAAAATACACAAAGCCAGTACAAATTGAGAAAAAGGTCCAAGCTATTTGAAACATTGGGACTATAAGTATGGCATCAAACTGTGCTAATCCTTCATTCAACCTTGTCATCTGAAAAACAAACCAACATTATCCAAATTTAGTTTTTCTTTGCATATTTTTACCATAAAAACAACGAGTATGCTATTAATTATTACCCAAAATGCAGCAGTGCATAGGAACATTAAAAGAATTGAATACGTGAACCAGCTGTCCAGGTGATATGAGCTTGTCATGGACAATCTTAAAAGATTTGAACTGAAGAAAAAGGAAAAAGATCATTAATCCCAAAAGTGCTAAATTAGAATCTTCTAGAAGACCATATCATTAATCAATCAATCACTCACAGAGACTTCGCAAAAAGAACTGAGCATGATCCTATGGCTCCTGAAACTACTGCAAACGAAAAGGGAAGCAATAATTTCCAGTAGCGCATAACTTCTTTCCCGGAAATAGCAAGCAGCAATTCTCCTCTCCTGATTATCATGATTTATATAAGTAATCATATTAAAGTAGAATTATTATAATTAATAATCAAATCTTTAATATAATCGTACAATTCTAACCTGTATACATAGTGATGCATGGCAACCACCGCCATCAATAGTAGACAGTAAAAAAGGAAGGTAATGTTAATGTACTTCTCTGCCAACTGGTCTTGTGTGTAAACTGTAAAATTTCCAAATATTTAAAATTAATTAAAAAAAGAACATAATTTAAAAAGGAAAAAGAACAAATGTGATATACCAGGTGATTGGTGATTGCCAAATGCAACAAGGGAGGTGTTTCCAAGGACGATGAAAGCTGTGGCAACTAATACTCTGCATAATAAAACGTACAACTGTTAATTTAAGTTACTTTTATATTACTAATGAAGTAATGAGAAGTACATGCTGCAGATTCTATAAACGTACTTAACAGTCACTGTTTTGTTCAAGACAAAGTGGGCAAATACTATGTTTGACACGAATTGGACAGATCCCAATGCGGAAAGAAGCGACTGCTCAAACAGAAACAATAAAAAATAATAAGAAAAACAAATATAAATAGAAAATAGAGAACTCAAATAACGCCTTCTAAGTTCTAACCGACCTGAGCAGCATATCCGAATGAGATAAAGTTAAGAGCATTTCCAAAAGCAAAAAATAGAATACCTATGAACACATCAAAATCAAATCAATATGAAGTGTAATTAAGCTAAAAAAGAATAGTAAAAAAAAGCCACATGAATTTTTCTTTTTACCGATTCTCCAGGACTGGAAGCTTATAATAGGCCTTAATATTGTCTTTTTGTTTATTCCTTCACCTAGTATCGAATGCCTTTCTCTCTACAATGTTTTAATTACAATTCAGGTTAACTTATTTACAAATTACTGCAAATTAGAACATAATATCAGATACATATTAAACAAATTGTTGCAAAGAGTAACTACCTCATCATGGCCCAATTTAAGAAGATTAGTTCCAAAGTTAATTGCAATGCTGCCGAAAAGATTGATGAAAGCTCCAATCACCCAGTCACCCATAGATTAAAAGTCTACGCGTGACAATGGTGTTTTTGGTATATGTAATCAAGATGGTACTTGAACTTTAAACCACTTTGTTTCAACCGAGTGGATAATGAATTGCCTGCAAGATTATGTTTCACATAGGACATATTAGTTAAGTGCTAATCAAGACACATACATTATAAAATAATTATACATGAGCACAAGTAAATGCAGAATCTAAACCACTAATGATCATATGGTTAATAGTTTAATATAATAATAACAGATAATAACAGAATCAAATGCACTTTCCATATTTAATAATAACAAGTTCCAGGCTACATGATTGAAACTAACAACATTAATGAACAGCAAGGCTTTAGCTGTCATACTAGTATTATTGATGAACCCACAAAAAAGATGAAAAATGGAAGAAAAAAAAAAAAGAAGAAGAAATAAAACAAATCTCATGTTTAAAAACATTGTAATTAAACAACTGGTAAGTAACTCCTTAAACATAACTACCAATTAGGTGTAAGCAATAACCGAAAACCAACAAAACCGAACCGAAATTAACCAAAAACCGACAAAACCAAACCGAATTAACTGTAACCAAACCATTCATATTTTCGTAATTTTCTAGCTTTTATATCTACATTTCACGTTTTATAATTTATTTCCAAGCAAATAATAAATTTAGCACAAGTTCGGTTTTGGTTATTAACTGAAAGGAACCGAAAACCGACAAACTAACCAAATAAACCGAACCGGTTAACCAAAAACCGATTGGTTAATAAAATAGATTAATGGATGACTTCACTTTCGGTTTGAGGTTAATAACCGAAGCGAACCGTGCACACCACTAACTAACAGTTTATAAAATGAAAAGAGCAGGTAGTAACCGTAATAATCAGATCGGCGTAACTACAGATCTTAGATTATATAATAATAATAATAATAATAATAATAATAATAATCCGGAGATATCGTACCTCAGTTGTGAGAGAAGACGAATAAAGTTTCAGTAACCGACGAGAACGTGAATCGAATCCGGTAATTTGATATGATCAGTTACTGATTGAGAGTTTTGGCGAATCAAACAAGAAATTGAAATTGAAATTTGAAATGAGAGAGGTGTTGAGTTGAATTTGGTCTTTGTTGGTTGGTTGGTTGGTTGGTTGTACAGGTGTAAACGAGTCGCATTGGGTGGCTTTCGCCAGACGCATATCAGGTTTTCTTTTGATTTTCCAACGCATTCAGCCGTCGAAGACTTATTCATTAAATTACCCCTTTGACCACTCTTCCTAATGTGTTAGTTGACTTTTTGTGGCAAAAACGTAATTTGCAATTTCAACTTTGTTGGAATATATTTATTCCATTGAAATTTGATAGACAGGTGGAATATTACCTAATGGATTTGATAAATTATTGCACGTTAGATCTTCTAGATGTATACAATATGGACTCATTTGGAACCTTCATTTAGACCTTTTTTTGGAACTACCTAATTTAAACCTTTTATTGGTTAAGTATTGCTAACACACAAGCTAATTATTCATTGTTTGTGTTCAAAATTGACATGGTTAACTTATTTAATTAAACAGGTTGATCTGGTAGTATTATTTAAATGTGTCAAACGATTTGGCAGGGTGGTAATGAGGTTAGTAAGTAGTATTAGACAGGTTAAACGTTCCGTAAATGGATGAACGATATGAAATATGTAAAAATCCCCTTAGATATATAGGTTAAAATGTCATGTAAGAATGACATTTTTTTATAAGATTCTTGCTCAGACTTTTTAGTCGTTTGTCGGTGTGAGGACCAGCTATGACAAGTAACCGCAAGAGTGGACATTTAATTATATACGTGTTTTCAATACAAACACATGCTATGCTCTATTGTGTCTTTATGTAACCTAAACTAACCCACAACACATGATAAGATCAGTTAAAACCTATGTATGTAATATAGAATATAAATCATAAACTAACCACTTGCACGTGACATGTCCCATTAAGACCCGGGAGTTTATAGTTACTCACAAATCTTTGTATGTTAGTTTGTGAAATTGTGTTTATTTTAAATAAAATTAGCTGCATTTATACTTTCTCTACATATACCATTAATTCTTGTTTAGTTTTAATAATACTCAATGTTTTCAATAATAAACTTGTTAGCTATATTTATCTAACACAAGTAATAAATCATTACTTTTGAACAAAGACACGCCTTTGATTTGGAGTCATTTGCGGATAACTTCTCTTTATGTTATTAGCTACAGAATTAAGTTTGAAGTTATCTAAAAGCATGTGATTGTTACTGGTTAAATATCCACCTAGCTAAGCTTGCATGCACTTTTGACCATTTCAACAATAGTCAAAAACATTATATGAGAATACAAATAAACACATTTTGCATATTATCTACCAATAATATAAAAAGAGATTGAAAAATTCCATAATAAATAAATATAAATCAAATCTATGATTAATAATTACAATAACCCAGTAGTTGAGCTAATCACTATATATACATTCATGTATACTAATTCACCATCAACATGAACTATACGTGTGTCGTCTGCACTCTGCACTCATCCCAGTTGGTTCGTTGAACTGATTGATGATTTACAGAAAGGGCACAGGCCAACTCCAAAAACGTGCATGCACCCTACCAGGATATGCAGCATCAGTGCATTGTTTGGGTTCAGGTTTAAACAATTAAACCGCATGACTAAACGGCTAGGTTTGGTTTGGTTCTGGTAGATTCGATTAGGTTAGGTTTCATACCGAGCTGCTTGCTTTATGCATCACATATAATAAATTTTGATTGCTTCTGGTGAGCATATGGTTAGAGGGGTGCTATAATAATTAGTATCTAATAAGGGCGGGTAGTGCAGAGTGAAGTTCAGCTAACAACTGGAATATCCAAGTAAGAAGCTGATCTTTTGGTAAATCTATCAGTAATTCCGCCTGCAACACATCCATTTAATCAGATTTGGAATGCAAACAAGTATAGGTGGAACAACGGGCGGACAGGGGTTAGGGAACAGATCAAAAGTCAAAACGGGTAAATCTTATACCAATTTAAAAGGCCCAGGTCGGGTCATGTTTGCCCGAAACTGTTTTGTCTTAAGTTCTGTTAAAATTTCTATAAACAATTAGAGTCAAAAAGATATTACTTTTCAGAAATAATTTAGATTTTTGAACAAAAATGGGTTGGGGAGATTACTTTTGACCTGTTTCCATTTAAAGGTAAGTTTTTTGTTGTGCAAACGGCAAGAAAAGCAATGTGTTGTTAATGTTTTAACAATATATGTTACATGCGTTCTAAATCGTGTTTGGGCAAATCGCTTACCTTTTTTTCCCAAGGTATCAAGTATGCAATTTGTTGCATTAAATGGTAAAAGAATGTGAAGTATCTTGCATTAAATGTTACAAGCTGCATATTCTGGTAAAATTTTGTAACCATACTGCTTTAAATTATTAAAAAATACATTCCACATTCAGGTAAAAAGTGAAGAGTACACTTCATTTTCTTGAAAACTTAGCCCGTTTTTATTTTACCAGTCTGACGGTATTAGACAAAGCAAAACCTGAATCCACACATTCTTATTAAACAGGTCGAATTTTTTTCTAATTTCTAAACTAGTTTGAGGGGTAATGCCAGAAAATAGCAACATACTTTCAGTCTTGTGTTGTTTTAGTCATTGTATTGTATGTCTCGTCCTTTTAGTCACTGAAGTTATGAAAAGAAAAGTGTTCCATTTTAATCATCTTCATTAAAATTATATTCACCAAAGTACCCGTAAAGTTATAAATACTTATGGCAACATAAGGGCAACATTTCAAGGGTATTATGGTCATAATATTATTTTTTCAAAATGGCCAATATGGAACATTTTCTAAGACTTCAATGACTAAAATCAACCAAATCAAAGTAGACCAACTAAAATGGAACATAAGTGAAAAGGCATTGCTACCTTTTGACAGTATCCCCTACTAGATTAACTAGAAAAGATAAGTTTTTTTCTTGTACCTTAATCTCGTCTCCTTCAAACACAAGCATATTCCGGTGAACATCTGACAGCATGGCGTCTCTTATCATCTTGAAAACTTGCTCACTCATGTTTGTCATCATTACTACTGTTTTCCCCGAAATATAGATTCTGGTAATCCCAATATCTGCTGCCATTCTTTTCACATAAAGTTTTTTCAATAAAACTTCCATGGCATAGGGCTCTTTCCCATACTGTCTCCTTAAATCCACTGTAAATTGTACCAAACTACACGTGTCTTTTGCTGCAGCTTTTTCTGCACCTTTAATTATTTCTATGGGATTGTCCAAATTATTTATGTACTCCGATGACAGACGAGGATTCATATCCAACTCAAGCTGTTTGTATAACATTATTGTCTTAAATATGATATTTAAAAAACCATATTACAATCTATTGTAACTCATAAGTATAAGTAACACATACCTTGACAGATTTGTAAGGAACTGGACGTGCTCGATGCACATCAACCTGGTTTATTAAAAGAGCATGATTTTGCAATTAATTTTACTGGAAAAAAGTTAATATTAACCCATAGAACCATTTAAAGAACGGAAAATGATAATAAGAGTACCGTGGATAAACTCTCAAAAAGCATTTCAAAGAATAAATCAATGCCTACATTGCCGATATCCCCTGTTTGTTGCACACCAAAAATATTACCAAAACCTCTTATAGTCATGTCTCTTTCTGCAAGTTGCAAACCTTGACCAAGATCACCACATTCTTCAAGAGCTTCTAGCCTTTTCTGTAGCATTTATTCCAAAACATTTATTACAAGATCACCTTTATAGTCATGCGTTATTTACTTTTGTAGTAAGTAAAAAAAATATCTTTCTCAGATCTATGCAGAAACAAAACCTATTCAAATTTGGGTCTTACAGAGTTCATAAAATGCAGAAAAACCATTGCAAGTAAAAGGAACGTACTTTTAATTGCTTTTTACTTTAGGAAACATACTTTTAATATCAACATAAAAGAACCTATGCTAGAAGTCAGTAATCAAATAAGGTACCCGGTCACCTAATTATATAGCTTTATATACCAATTAGTTATTATAGTTAATACGTAATACGCCAAACTGTATTCGAATTATGTGCTATAAGAGAGTATTATATGTGCAACATTTTTGGACATTTCACTCAACTGTTATATAGACATATGGAGGTTAGTTAATGAATATTGATGTAGAAATAGTTGCACATGAATGTGATATGCTATGTATAGTACAGAATTAGGTAATTAGATGGAAAGAACATCCACCCATCGGGCAATGAAGCTTGAAATGATCAAATGTCAAAAAAATGTTGAATTGGAAAATAATACATAATGTTTTACTTATCATTGTTTTCCTTGTGTTTACCTATTCTTGTGCTATATAGTTTGGACCGTTTGGAAGACTTGCTCATAGATAGCATAATCATACTTTACAAATCCTGAATTAGTTAAACCAGTTTTTAACACAACACAATTCCTTAATTACTCTGATTTTGTAAAACATTAGGCATGGTGTATGTCCCTAACTAATCACACATAGAAACGGGTATAAAGATTCCTAATTTAGTATCATAAATTATTGAATCTTTTTTTTTTAAAGCTGGTTGAAATTTGGGTGTAACATTAGAGTGTAAGACTACATACCTGTGCTGCTGGAGACAGCAACAACTTATTAGGGTAGAATAAATGAGCATGTGCCTCCTTATTCGACCTTCCCACCCTTCCACGTAACTACACCAAACAAGAAAATTATTAGAGAAATATATATTGTGTCGCTAATAATATAATATTTCAAAAAAAGCAACTTAGAAGGTGATATGCATCAAAGAACGCATTGGTCAACGTTTGGTATGGTTTATATTTAGCAAGCAGATGGCAGAAACAAACCTGATACAGCTGCGCAAGCCCAAATAGCTGAAAGTCTTGGATGATGATTGTGTTAGCATTTTGAATGTCGAGCCCGCTCTCTACTATGTTTGTGGAAACTAAAATCTTAATTTCTCCATCTACAAATCTTGCCATGGTTTTCTCTAACCGTTTTGAATATAACTGCACAAAAGATATCATTATGTTAAGCAAAAACAGGTTTTAAAAACTGGGTGCTTATACATAACAGAAAAATATTTACTTGTCCATGAGCAAGGGCAATTTCAAGATCTGGAAAAGTTTTCTCGAGAAATGACATCACCTCTTCAAGACCTATATAAGGTAATACACATTGGGCTTAACTAGATTACCAAGACACCATATATCAATAAATGTGTATATACGTCTATAAGAGTGTACATAAATACAAGTTTCAGAGATGTTACCTTGTATACGTGGCAAAACATAGAAAACCTGACCCCCACGGTCCAGCTCATATTTGATTGCTGCTATAACCTTTTCCTCACTATATTCTGAAAGGTGGGTTTTTATAGGAACTCTTTGAGGAGGCGGTGTTGTGATCAAACTGACAGAATCACAATGAGAAGAAAGGGCTAATTATTCCTCACAGATTTAATGTTTATTTGTTTCACAAGCTAAATTATTTTTTATTTTGAACGACAGATAATTGCCTAGGTACTCCGTACGGGGTGACCCAATGGCAAAAGGTCATCACCAGCTGGCCCAACCCAGGCATACAGAACCCTTAAGCGCCCCCAAGTTATCTCCAGTTCCGTGGAAAACCTACCCGCCCGAAGGCCCACCGGTGGTAAAACCCGGACGCCCCCAGGATCGACCTGGAGATCACAATGATCCCGGTCTTCCTTTATCGAGCATGAACACTTGAAAAGACTTTCAAGTTTATATAAAAATATTCCAACAAATGAGATTGCAATGTTTTTAAACTTAAATATCAACATGTATTATTGTATTACCTGCAATCACGAAATCCAGTTAATGCCAAATAGAGGGTCCTTGGAATAGGTGTTGCAGAAAGAGTAAGAACATCAAGTGAAGTTTTCAATGAAGCAATCATCTCCTTCTGTTTGACACCAAACCTCTATAAAGCAAACACACAAATTATTTACATTTAATTTCATCATCCCAAAATAGCATTCAGAGATTCTTAGTATTAATTATCAAAAGATCAAATGGCAAAGGAAGCAAACCTGTTCTTCATCAACTATTAAAAGACCTAATTTATCGTATGTGACTCGGCTACCAAGAAGAGAATGAGTTCCAATAATAATATCCAGCTCACCATTTTGGATCAAATGGAAATACTCCTCTCTCTCTGACCTGGTCTGCATTATGTATATTGTTAGATACATAGTGATGTGTTATTCTAGTATGGTGACTACATGTGACAATTTTGACCCATTTAAGATTGAATGGGTCGATTTGGGTTGTATCTTAACTCAAAACGGTCAAATATGTTAATTAAAAAAATCTAGCTAAAAAGGTAACAAGTCACATGGGCTGAAGGTTGTTAAAGTCTAGTTTTTTATTCAAAGATTTGGATGGTTACTATAATAATATTATTTATATAATAATAGTTAACACTTTCATTTAATAATTAATAGAGAAGGTTATTTTCACCTGAAATCTGCTCATAAGCCCAACCCTAATGTTAGGGTATTTGGAAAACCTCTCAGAAATAACACTAAAATGCTGTTTAGCTAAAACAATGGTCGGTGCTAACACCATAGCTTGCTTCCCAGACGAAACCACATAAAAAAGAGCTCGTTGAGCAACTTCCGTCTTCCCAAATCCAACATCTCCGCAAATCAACCTATCCATCGGAGTTTCTCTCTCAGTTAAATCCTTTTCAACATCAATAAACGCCTGCAACCATGAGACTGATCAGTAAAGGCTACTACATTCCACATTCTCCAACAACAATAAGATAAAAAAAAACCTGTTTTTGATCAGGAGTGGGCTCATAAGGAAACTGAGAAGCGAATTCAGCCATGGCGGGATTCTTAGGGTATGGAGGCCTTTTTAATCTTAATCTATTTAAATAAACCTCCATCAAATCAACCACCATTCTCTGAATTGCAACCTTCCCTTTAATCTTCCTCTTCTCCCACACACTCGTATCCTTCAATCTCCCCAATCCTCGAGGCGCTCCGCTTTCATTTGGACTGCAAACTCATAACACATGATCAATAAACACTTTATACGCCAACAACTCAAATACTAGTTACAATAATCCCATTACAATTGTAACGAGTTGGCAGGTCCTTCTGCCACTGGCAAATTATGTCTTATCATGTTTAACAAATTGACCACGCCATTAACACAAGTATCAAACAAGAAAACGACTCGTTTGGTGGTTTGAGCATGACAGTTATATGTTTATGTATCAAGAGGAGAAATGATGAACCTCGCCTCCTAATTTTTATTATTTTTAAACAAACATAAAACCGCATAGTGTACTTTTTTTGCTAAACAGGTCTTATTGTGTCTAAACAGGTACCAATTTGCCCGACTTAACACAAACAACTATCAAAACGCGTAACATTAACCTATTCGAATATGAAGAAATGCTAATAATAATAATAACACGCATAATAACGTACAGATTATATCGATAAAGGAACTTGGACGCCTGCTTAACCGGAAGCTTAGCAACTCCATCAGCATACTGAATATAAACATAATCAATCGGCGTAAGAGAGCCTTCAGGAATGCTCGGCCGAATCGACATAAACCGACCTATTCCGACTTTCTTATGCACAACATAATCCCCTTCCTCAAGAGTAAACGGATCCACTTTATAACTAAACGCCACGTCAGCGTTACCGTTACCATTACCACCACCACTAGTATTAGTATTATTACGTAAACGACCTCGTTTCAACTCACGCAGTCCTCTCTGCTGCTGCTGTTTAACAAGCTGTATATACTTATCAACTTCCTCATCCGTTACTGAACCGGAACTGGATTCCGAATCCGGTTCAAGGTCCGGTTTGTAGCGACCGGAATTCCGTTTGGCGAAGTGTTCGGTTAATACTCTGTCGTTGAAGGTGGAAATGAGGTCGGAATCGGAGTCGTGGCTATCGAACCGGGTAATCCGGTCTGGACCGGTGGCGATGGCGCTGAAAGCGGTTATAGATGTGGTTGGATTCCGGTGAATTCGAATTGTACGTAACCGGAATGGGAAAGGATGACGTGGCAGTAGAGAGAAAGGTAGGGGTTTGATGATAAGAGTAGGTGACATGGCCGGAGTAGACCAGTGTGGAAGAAGAAGAAGAAGAAGGTGTTTGTTTTCAGCTTCTTATCATTAATAAATAATAATTATATTTTTGTTACTGGTTTTTTTTAATAAATAAATAAATAATAAATGGATTAATGGAAATCACAAAAATACGAGTCGCAGAAGAAGATATTTTTTTTAGATATAATCTAGAGTATGATATTTTATAAGCCCAGTTTCCATTTGAACTCTACCAAATGTGTATTGTTTATTTTAAGGAAGAAATTATATTTTAATAATTCAAACTATTAATTATTACTCGATTATTCATCCGGTTAAATTTGTAGTAATATTTTTAATATTTTATTTTCGTTGTTAAAAACAATCCTTACATGTAATTTACACACTGGTTTACTAAGATTCTTAAGAGTTATTAAAAGAGGGAGATGGTTAGGTGGAGAAGAGACTTGTGTGGATTCTTGAGGAAAAATATCCATGAATGAGTTTGTGAGGGAGGAAAAAGGAGAGAGATGATATTTTGGTGGAACAAGTGTGTACCCAAAAACATCATATAGGAGCATCTACAACATACTATACGGCCCGAGGTCGATGTGGTAAAAGAATGAACTAGGGGTGAAACTTCTTTCGTTGTGAAGTGAAGCAAGTTTGTGGAAGTGAGATTTGTAAATACAAACTTGCAAAGTGGAGCCGTCCCTTCTCTCTCTCTCATAGTCTCATGCATATATATACAATTATAATATTTTTTTTTAAATAAGATTTATAAAAGTTTATTATAAAAAAAAGGGTTTTTAAGAAAAGTTTGAAAAATGATGCAAAACTTATGTAAAAGTTTATGAAGGTTTGTTGTTGTAAATAAAAACTTTTTTATTGATGATGCTCTAATAATCTTTTATATGGAGGAAAGAAGTGTAGAATTATGATGATGAGTGATTGCTTTTGACAATAAAAAAAGATTTGTGAGTTTTTTTTAATTAAGTTGTTTTAATGAATAATCTTTGCTTTGTCAGCTATAATTTGACATACTAAAAACAATTTGTCAAAAAAAGTTGTTCTATTATTGATACATGTAAATTCTATATCACATAAGGATTAAATAAGTTATTTACGGCTTTCTATTTAACCAAAAAAAAAAACATTGAGTCAATATGTTTTACTTTGCTAAAATATAAATTGGATCTCACTTTGTTATATATGAAAAAGAGATTCACAAGTTACATAATCTGTTATTTAATATTCTTGTAAATAAGATAATACTTACATATTGAAAAAGTTATTTTAAAAAAAAACAATCTACCATGTTAAATATAATATTACAATTTTTCAAAATGAAACACATAATTTTAAACTTCTGAGATGATATATATGAAATTTTCTCTTGTTAACAACCCAGGCTTGCTTGGGTTTGTAAACAAGTCAAAGTAGGCTTGCTCTCTCTAATGGGGCTCTTATGTTTGACTCATTTAAATTAAGCCCAACTTTTATAAACTTACAAGTTAATTCCATTTATAAATAAGCCCACCATGAGCCTATCAGAGACCGCCCCGATATTAATTTCATTACTTATTTTTACTTAAATACTGAATATAAATGTTAATATAAACGAGTTGGCTCGTATTTTTTACTAGTTAAAGTCGAACTCAAATTTAAACACGTTAAAAACAAGATGAGAGTTTGTTTAGCTTCGAGCATGAGCCCAAACTAAAGTTGTCTACTAATTGGTTAAACTGGCTTCTAGTTTAGACTTTAAAGGGAACATAAATGTATAACTTATATTTATTTGTTTTTTGAAAGACCAATGTATTAAGAACAATTGAACAAAAGGGAACTTCTAGCCAGTAGCAAGAAGTCCGAACATACAAGGAAAAGAAAAATCAAAACAACCATAATGAACAGGAAAATTAAGAAAATTGAATCTACACCATTTATGGGCATTTATCTACATCTATAGAACACATACTGAAAGCCAAACACTAGTGTATGAGAATCTATTATAAGACGATTTAAATATATAGTTAACAAGTGTTATTATTTTTTACTACTTTACATGTCAGAAATACAAAGTTATGTATAAATATTGTATTCATGAAAATCTTTATTTTCAAAATTTAATATAAAAGTATGTTTTCGGAAAGTATAAAAAAATAGAAATACAAAGGTATGTATAAAAATTTTATTCATGAAAATCTTTATTTTCAAAAACTTTATATATAAGTATGTTTTTGGAAATTATAAAAACAATTGTCTAAACCGCTAAACAACCAATAAAAATGTAGCGGTTTGGCCCAAAACTTTATATAAGCTCGTTTGGTTTGTCTTTTTTTTTTCTTTTTCCAAACAGACGTTAGCGGTTTGGCCCAAAACTTTCATTAGAACCAGCAAAACCTTACCCTAAACACCCTTACACAAAATGCCAAAGAAATGAACAAGGAGTGCATAGACACATGTTATTGTGCATTGCATTCTAAACTATACAACTTTGATTAGAAATTCAATCACAAATTTCTGCCATACACATCATGATAATCTTGCAGTCTAATGGACTACACATCCCTAAAAGTATGTGCAATAGAAACAGTAAGAGATTCGACTAGCGGTTTTTCTAGCCCGCTTATAACAAAGATAGATGCAAAGTTTTTTACAAGCATCGGGTGCACACAAACTAAAATAAAATGCTTGCCGGAAGCATGACGCCATAGGTAGCCATCAGAGGCCCATTAACATGGCAATTTGTGGACATTAATTGACAATCTTCACCTTCTTGTTTTACAGCCTTGTCTACCTTGATTTCTACAACCATTTCATGTTTACTCTCGTTTTTTCCTTTTTCCATCACTTTTTCAAATTCTTTTAGTGCATCACGCATCCACTCGTACCGACACAACACAAATGCTTCTTCCATCACCACCTGGTAACAAGATACAAACGTGAATCGTTTTTTCTTTTTCAAACTATTTGTAAAAGCCTACAATCAAGGGTTTTCTTATAAGTTGTTCAAGCTTTTAATCTTGTATAAGCGTGGGACCGGGTTGTTACATGATACTTACCCATTTTCTGCTGCGGTTATTTTGTTCGGGCCAGGCTTCAAGCTCTTCTGTGACTTCTAATACAAACATGTATCCCTTGCATCCCCCTTCCTCGCTACAAGCTTCTTGTTTACTCTTACTTCTAAATTCCCACACTCCAAGTGCATTTCCCTACACATCAAACGACTGCCTAAGTGCGTTTAAAAAAAAAGATTATGTAATACTTAAAGGTGTAAGTTTTACCTTCTAAATATCAGATAATCATATTCCAGAAAATTAAAGATTTTAAATGACAGAATATGACATTTTTGGAAAGAAAAGAGAAAAGTTTGTAAATCTGGAGTATAAGAAGGCTATATAGGTAATTTTATTCTACTCTTAGATAAATATTTGACCCCTAAATAATCAGATTCGGATATATTTATCCAAACGTTTAAAGTAAATTGATCAACGCAGCACAATCAACCTACCTGATTGCACACATTAGTAACTAGTATTGCCACACTAGCAATAATTAAAACGCAGCACAATCAACCTACCTTAAGAACTCCTCTTACTCCGGCTTCCTCTAAAGCTTCACGACATGCAGCTTCTTCAACAGTCTCATCACTCTCCCATCCACCCTGAGAATTAATAATATTCATGTCAGATTATTAATTTATTGTTACCCATTAAATCAAAAGTAGCCACATCAGATATAACGAGAAAAAATTTACCTTCGGGAAAACCATGTCATCACGGTTTGGTGAAGATACCATCAGTAGTTCTATTTTCTCCTGGTCTTCAGTTTTGACCAGTCGGTATGGAATACACCTGTTGTATCAATGTTAATATTAAGCATGCATTAACTGAAAAATAGAATATGGTCTCTCAAAGAAAAATGACGATGGTAAAACCACTATTTGCATTTATTTCTGTAAGACTGTAACTTCCTACATAACCAATATATTCAGCATGATTATAAGAAAACTCTAGCTAACATGATGACCCAAATTTCTTATATAAAGCAATCTGAGAGGCTGTATTCTGTAAAGAATTAAGAATTTATTGGCTTCTAAATCATTCAACTTGCTTGACCTGCTTTATTTATTTTACTAGTTTGACCGTTAAAAATTAAAATACAACTTAAATATAACAGATTACATCAAAATTACAACAAGAAAAAGGCGTGAAAGGATTTGAAATTAAAAAAAATACAGTGTAATTTACTGGATATTAATTTAAATTATATTCATACCATCTACTAAAAGATCCATCACTTTTGATTTTGTAAATTCAACATAAAACCTTAAAAAGTTTAAAGTGAGCCGGGTATAAAGTAAACAGTTCCATATACAAACTATAATAACATATCTACACAGTGCAACATCTTAGAAAGTACTCCCTCAAAAAGTTGCGAGACACTCAACAAACAAGATTAAGATATCATTTTCCAAGCTATTATTGTCCATCATTAAAAAATTAAAGATACCTAAACTTTCTTGTTTGATTGCTTGCATAAGCGAACAATTTCTAAGTTAAAAATATTCATGGTTTGTCCTATTCTAGACCAAAAACTCCTTTTTGCTATAATTATCCACATAAGTCAAGAATTTATTATTTCAATTCTTCATGCCCCAATAATTTATTATACTTGATTCTTCTTGCCCCCAAAAACTTATTATAATTAACTCATCCGACCCCAAAAATTTAATATAGTCGATTCTTCTTGCCCCAATAATCGAAGCAGGCCCGTGTGTGTGTACGTGTGTGTGCCCACAGGGTACATGGGAGGATAACATATCAAGGAAGCTACTCCCCAATAAAAGTAACAATAATTTAGCAAACAAGGCATATAATATCTCATATTCCCATGCTGTTAATGGTCATAATAAATAATTACAGACACCTAAGCTTACTTGTTTGCTTGTCTAAATTAACAAAAACATGAAATTAAAATTTAACATGTTTTGTCCTATTCTCTAGCAAAATCTCTTTTTAACTCCAGTTATATCCACATATGTTAATAACTTTTTATTATTCAAAGTAGGCTGTAGGCCCCTAGTGGGGAAAGATAAGAAGCAAGTGGCCCATGGTTTCCTTGTAGATATCCTAGTAACCACTAGTAGAAAATTTGAGGGTGTTTGGCATTACCTCTTAAAAGTTATTATAATTCATTATTTGTGGACCATATGAACAGTTTTGGATAATGGAAAGGCTTCCCCCCATCCTACCCTTCACGCACCCTTTCAAAAGCTTGCTATTAGTTAGGGGTGAATAATAACTAAACTGTTAATTGAAACCGGCAAAACAGCCCAAATCGAAACAAAATACTTAACCAAAAATCGGTTAACTTTTTTTTTCAGTACCCTTGGTTAACCAAATTTAACCGAACTGAACGGAAACATTCATATTTTCATATATTTCTAGCTTTTATACCTCCATTTCATGTTTTTTTACCACCTTTTCATGTATTTATACCTTCATTTCATGTATTTCTAAGCAAAAAATTTTAGCCCAAGTTTGATTTTGGTTATCAACCGAAATTAACCGAACCAAACCAAAAACCGACAAACTGGCCGAATAAACCGAACCGATTAACCAAAAAGCGATCGCTTAATTCGGCTGAGGATAATAACCGAACCGAACTGCGCACACCCCTACTACGAGTGAAATTTTACTATCTACGTGTGTTTGTTTGTTTGTTCATTTAATTACACTAATACTATCTCCAGCATCCCGTTACCTTGTCTGTCATGTTAATTCTGATTAATCTGATTCTGCACAATGTCAAATTACCAATAGTACTTAATCTACCTTATTTGGATATAACAGTAATACTAATTCAAAAAACATAAAATCAAACCAGGATCCCCCAAATTAACCATAACCGGCAAACATCAGTTAAATTGGATGCCGAAATCGGCAAATTAAGCATCGGATAATACAATTAGGGCAAAATGTGATGTAACAATGCTAAAACAGAAAAACATTACAAACAAATTAATAATAATTAGGGCTTGAAATTACCCTGACACAAGACGGAGTTTGTTATCGTAACGCTGAAGATGACGACCGGTTCTGGCCACAATTGCTGACATGATTGATATCCGATTAATTCTTCAAAATCATCAGAAGCAAAATCGGTTAGTTTATAATAATAATAATAATGATTGTGAAATGAATTCAGGTTAGAAAAACATTACATAATAATAATTACATACCGAAATTGCGAGAGGCTTCGAATGGCGTTAGTTAACCATGGAGATTAAAAAACTGAGTGGTGGAATCGGTTTCATGGAAGAAGTTATTATTATTATTATTATTATTATAAGTGTGAAGATGAAGAAGAAACGGGTTTCGTATGAAGAGATGGATTCCAAGGGGACCGTTAAAGTTTGAGAAAACACGAGATATGGACCATCTGTTACATACTAGTAGTAGTTATATAGGATGTATATATGTATGTATATAGTATCTTGAATATGATTCGATAAAAGGCATTTCTTTGGTATAATATATAAAAGTGATGTACTAAAATCAATTCATGTTTATGGACGGTTTAAGTAAATTGTAGAATCCGATACTAGAATTTGACTCGTGTATTGTAGGGGTAACACTTCATAAATAGCATCTGCAGTTCTAAACGCATGTCGGAGTATCGCTAAAAAAACAAGGAAAACATATACTTGCTAAAGACAAGAAGGAAGATCGTACGAGGAATAACGGTCACAGCTGGGAAAGGAGAGTCCTTGCACGTGGTTGACTATTAGGAATAATAGTACGATTGTAGATGTTGTATTGTCTCTATAAATAGTCTGGATGTTTGTAACAGTGCTCAGATTATTCATATCAATAAACATACACCTTTAACTATGTGGTTTGCAATCTGAAGAGGTAGGTCCCAGCAGAGCCCAGTTGGACCCGCAAGACTCACCTTAAACAGGGACGTCTGCGCAGAGACCAACTGGATCCGCAGGACCAACCATGCTCAGAGAAGTGACGTCCTTACGCGCAGTATGCAAGCTGGTCCCGCAGGAAATGCCTCCCATGGTGAAGGACTCCGCCTGTTCCCGCAGCCTCGGATACAAGCCATGAGGGAAGGCCACCCGCGCAGCATGGCTACACGCACTAGGCACTTAACTCTCCCCAGTGTCACCTGAAGGAATGAGCAAAGGCGGGAGGGGGAAAACTCCCGCCTAAATGAGCCAGTCCGTATGATGGAGGATCTTTTGTGTGATACCTGACGAGGTACAGACAAAAGATCTGACCAAGAATGCGACAGCTCGCTGACAGCAGCATGGCAGACAGCACGCCACAGCACTGTGACCAATAGCCGCCGCCTACCCACCAACTCCTGCCATACCACGTGCCTAGCCTGTTGTTGGCAGAAGAGGAAGAGTGCACGACACGCCTGCTCTGTGTCAGCCGCTACCTATCCACCACTCACAGGCAGGGCACGTGCATAGGTTACAGTTGGTAGCGTGTTGGGCCGGCTAAACCCCTTGGAAACCTACCTTCGGCTATAAATACCCCAAATGGTATGACCATCTGATCTTATCATATTATCATCAATTATACCTGATATCTGCTCTAGCAATCTCTTAATATACTTTTATATTTAAAGAGCAATCTAGTCTGATTCTCACGCCGGAGGGTGGTCACAAGGAGGAACCCCCCCCCTTCTCAGTGACGAGCTCACGGTGTCTGTTTTGCAGGTTATCAGAAGAACCATCTTCCAAGGGTCTAACCCCTCGTGGGAAACAGCTCTCCAACCCCCAGGTTACCAGTAATCTGCCCGGGGTTCGACTGGTGTTTCTTCATTGGCGCCATCCGTGCATAAAGCTAGAACTTCATTTTTCTCCAGTTTTTTCAAACTTCTAGAAAGATGGTTAAAGAAACTCCGGTAACCACAACCACAGCTACTGGAAGGAATACCGGCAACACAGTTTTTACAAACACTACCCCGGTTACCCAAGCCGGGGCAAGTGAAGTAAATTTTACGAACACTACCCCAGTTACCCAAGCTGGGGCAAGTGCAGTAAATAATCGCCCACTGGGATTCACCGATACCCAGTTTAAAAAACGAACAAGACTCCCCCGCCAAACTCTCGATGAAGTCAAGGCATGGGCGGAGGCACGACAAAAGGAATTCCAAGCTGAGTTGGACGAACGCTTGCGTTCCGTCCAACAAGCCGACGAATTCGATGAATACTTGGACAATGACTCGGAGGAATCCGACTCCGACGCGAACCCTCGCCATAGGGCAAAAGGGAAGCGTAAGGAAACGGACTCCCAACCGAGAAGGCATTTTGGACAAACCTTCAAACCAAAAAGCACAGGTGGAAGTTCACGAGACTTCTCCAAAACGTACAGACCGAACGTTGCAAATGCGGGAACGTCCAAATTTGCAAGGGACATTGCGGAAGCAATTGCCCCAAAAAGTGCCAAACAAATGCCTAACATAGGCACTTATGATGGTATGTCCGACCCAGACGACCATTTGAACAGGTTCATAGCAGGGGCAACCGTCAGCAACTGGACGGAACCCACGTGGTGTTACATGTTTCAAATGACGCTGGTGGGGGCTGCTAGGGTTTGGTTTGATCGTTTACCGGTTAACCACATTTACGACTGGGCAGACTTCCAGCAGAAGTTTAGCCAACACTTCAGCCAGCAGCGAAAGTATACCGAGGAACAATGGACAATCCTCAAATGCATACGGGAAGAAGATGAATCTCTGCCAAACTTCATCACTCGCTTCAACTCAAAGAAGTTAAGTTTGGGCAATATCAGCGAGGATCTTGTTCGCGCAGCCTTCATCCAGGGCGCGCAGGACCCAGAGCTTATCCGCACCCTAACGGGTAAAGATGGAATGCCATCCACATGGGATGGCATCATGACAGCAGCTAAACGCTATGCGGAAACGGAGAAGCAACTGGGTAGAGACCTTCCGCAGAGCACAAACCTTTACACCCAGAGGACGAGAGAGGACAACGTCCTCACCGCCCGATTGAACAAAAAACGGAAGCAAGGCATTTGGCAGTCAAGGGTAAACTTTGACACCTCATCCGGCTTACAGCACCGATTGGGTGAAAGGGATAATGTAAAGCTGCACCGGAACTCCAGATGGACGCCACTTACCAAAAGCGTCACTGACATATTTGCTACTGAAGAGCTCCCATGGCCAAAGCCTCCAGTAATCCGACATCGTCACGATGCTGATCGGAGCAAGTACTGTGACTATCACAGAACAAAAGGCCACAACACTGAAGAATGCATAGACGTAAAAGACATGGTCGAAACATTCGTCAGAGATGGGACGCTCGCACACCTCGTGGCGAAATAAAAGCTAAGCAGGCAGGTGCGTGTGGAACCATGGCTGGGGTAAACATGAATAAAAAATCAGCTTCAATATGGAGACTACATGCTGCGTAAAGAACGAGATCCCGAAACAGGTGCGTGTCGGCTCGATGGCACTCCTGTCCCAACATGGAAGGGAGTTCAATTACACAGTTTGCATGTAATCAATTCCAATTTGTACAGAAAAGGCCAAGAGCCACTTCTAATGGAAATGATTCTCTTTCAAACGTCGAAGCTGATGATTTACATTTATACTTTTGTACACACTAATATGCCGGTTTTCACCGCATAATTACAAAAAACGTCATTGCATGGGAAGGCGGTCCTACCCGCACGAACCCAAAAAGCATGATAAACCTTCACGCAGGTCAGTTGAAGGAGAAAAAAGTTACCATATGAAAGTGCTGGTCTATCCGCATGAATTATTCGAGGGAACTGCACCAACCTATCAACAACCGCGCGTGGGACAGTTCAAAATTCTTAAGAGGAAAAGGTAAACCTATACGCAGGTCAGATATGGGTAAAGTTATGCCATCCTACTAAGTGCAAGTGACGGGTCTACCCGCACAATCACGAAAGAGGAAGCAAAACTTCACACCTATTATCAGCCACGTTCAAAGGTTAACTTATCCTCAACAGGCAAACCTTCACGCAGGTCAGTTGAAGGAGTTCAATTATTCCATTAAATGAAAGTGCCGGTCTATCCGCACGAATCATGAAAGGAAGATGAACACTAACCTATCAACAACCGCGCGTCGAACGGTTAAAACTATCCAACACTGGTGACGGCATTCACATTACGTGAAGTCGTTGCATGGGAAGGCGGTCTTACCCGCACGAACCCAATAACGTGGCAAACCTTCACGCAGGTCAGTTGAAGGAGAAGAGTTCGATTATTCCATTAAATGAAAGTGCCGGTCTATCCGCACGAATCATGAAAGGAAGATGAACACTAACCTATCGACAGCCGCGCGTCGAACGGTTCAAAACAAAATTCTTAAAAAGGTAAGAAAAACCTGCACGCAGGTCAGGTATGGGTAAAAGTTTTGCCATCCTACCAAGTGCAAGTGACGGTTCTACCCGCGCTATCACGAAAGAGGAAGCAAAACTTCACACCTATTATCAACCACGTTCAAAGGTTAACTTATCCTCAAAAAGTAAGAAAAACCTACATGCAGGTTAGATAAAAGTTAAAGTTTAGCCATCCTACCAAGTGCAAGTGACGGTTCTACCCGCACAATCACGAAGGAGGAAGCGAAACTTTAACCCACTATCAACCACGTTCAAAGGTTCTTATTCTAAACACTTGGAAAATTGCTATTTTAAACTAAGTATGCAAGTCATAAGTTTATATAGCAAAGAATCCAATGAAAGGAATAACAATCGTATATTTCAATGATATATTACAACAGTGGCCGGGTAACTACCCGCCTAAAAGAAATCTATACAAAGCTAAGTCTATCCTAGCAGTGGGAAGGGATCTTCAGGATCAGGCTTCAGGGCCACCTCCGCTTGGACCAGCACCGTCAGAGCGCGGCTGCCCAAGGAAAGCCTTAAGGATGTTTAGCCCATCATCAGCAGCAGCAGCTTCGTTCACCTTCTCCACCACTGGATGCGGGAAGGCAGCGTACTGGTTCACAGCTTGGTCATAAGCAGCTTCAGTATTAACATTGAATAAAGGGAAGTTGGAGGGCGGAAAGCCTCTCTCAGCAAACCCTAGACCAAGCAGGAAGCCAGTCTTCTCCCCATCCTCATGAGAAGCGTTGAGGGCTGTGCTCATCGCATCGTCATAAGAGGTCTCTGAAAGGACCCGACGCACAACCTACAAGAGAATACAAGTTAGAACATTTTCTAATTACGAGCGGAAAGCGTAAAGAAAAAGTTAAAGATACCTGAGGCAACGCTTCTCGAAGCAGCCATTGGAGGGTAGCTTGACTTTCTTTGTAAGCACGTTCGGCTCCGCTCTTATCAAGGTTGGCAAGTTGAACTTCCTTGGCGGCAGCCTCTTCGACGCTTTTGAGTTTCCTTTCAGTGCGGTCAAGCACCCCCCTCTGGTCAAGGATCTCCTGCAGCTTCTTGGCATCTTCCATTGCCAAGGCGTCATGAGCATGCTGAAGAGCCTTTAATTTGCATTTAAGCTGCTCATTCTCTTCGCGAAGCGGCTCAGCAACAGCTTCAGCCTTGGCAGCCCTCTCAGTTGAGTTTCGCGCAGTCTCCTTGGCCAGCCGAAGCTGTTCATTCACAGCTTGGGCAGCCTTGGAGCGGGCCTCGAGTCGCGCCTGGACTTCAACCTCGAGGGCCTTGAATGCCTTCTCCTTCTCGGCTGCGGCAGCGGCCAACTGCCGGTTCTCCTCCCGAAGAGCCCGCGCTTCAGATACATCTTTGGCGCGAGCTGCTTTTAACTTGTCGTTTTCACGACAAAGCAGCTCGACGCGGGGCTGCGTCCGGGCCTGGAGAACCCGAAGCTCATTGGTTAGCCTACCCTCTTGGTAGCTAGCCATGGCTTCCCCCAACGCACCATGAGGAGCAGCGTGGCGAGCCCAGTCCACGCACTCCACAGGGGTACGAAGGGTTGTTCCTCGGCGTATGTTCCATCTTGGAACATACACTTCATTGGAATCCGACACTGCAAAAGAAACAAAGGCAGTTAGGAAAAGATGATAAAAATATACAAAGGAAAAAGAACCCTACGTACCTGTAGGGTCAATAACAGGCCGATAGCCGCCAAACCCATCACCTGAACCTAAAGGAAATCCATCCAACAGGTCAGGTAGACGGGAAGGTGGCATAGATCGGCGGGAAGCCCGGCGCGTACCTGATGGTCCGGCCATCGGTGCCGGTGGCGCAGGTATAGTGGCAGCCGCTGTGGTAGCCATTGTTGGCGCCACCTCCTCAGCAACAGTAACCGCCGGCTCCGTGAAAGATGCTGTAAAAATTGCACTCACGGCCGGCGGAGACAACTTCTCAGCTGGAACAGCCTCAGGAAGGCTGGAACCAGCGGAAGCAGGCACAGACGCCTGGGTCGACGCCTCGGGAAGGCTGACCGAGCCTTCCCTCATTGGCGGGGGAATACTTGCTCCAACTCCACCCTGGAATGCGTCAACATCCACACCTGCACAAGTAAAAGTGTTAGAAAAATTTATTTGAAACAACAAATCTGGACAAGAATTATGGGGGCACTTACGGGGTTTCTTGAGCTTGAACGTACGGACGAGCGGGGGCGAACCCGATGGAGCCGGCCTCTTGACACCGGTAACCGTCGTCGTCGCTGCCTCCCCGGAGGTAACAGCTACAGCCTCCGGAGCGGTGGTCTCCTCACCACCGGGCTCCCCCGCCACCTCTGCACTATCTGACTCCGAGTCAGATAGGACTACCGGGTCGGCCGTAGAGGCCACCTTCTCCTTGCCTTTCCCGACGGCAGCCTTTTTCTTCCGCACCAGTGGAGGACCTTCTGCGGATTCCTCAGAAGAAGAAATGTCAACTCCAGCAGCAGGCACAGCATTGAGAGGTTCAGGGTAGAAGATAGGCTTACCTGGCCGTCGGTGGCTCAGGATCTCTTGGCCTGGCGGGTAAACCTCCACGAACCGACCCGCGGTCTGCTCTAAGATGGGCAACTCGTTCTCGTCCAGAGCACGAGTACCCATCCGCGCGGGACCATCTGTAACACCCCGACCAAAGGCGGATTATACATCGGGGCGCCACATATTGCTCCATTACTCGCGACACTATTGGTGTCAATATTTATTAATACACATTTTATCGCGCACGCGCAGCGGGGAAAATAAGGAACATAAATCAAACATAAATCAATATATTATAATTTTTAACATTCAAACAACATTAACTTGTCTTGATACATTTTAATTCTAGGTCCAAAAGTAAAAACGTCCTACGTGTCCACAAGCTCCAAAACAGCTACTGCAAACCTGAACATGTGTTAAAATAAACGTCAAACACTTGCGTGTTGGTGAGAAATCAAGTTTAATACAATACATAGATAACAATAAATCTGCGCGCAACATGTGTATGTCTGGTTTTCAACAAGGGTGTAATCTGATCGGGACCAACTCTAAGAGACAAGACTGCCAGTGCTCACAATTGAGCTCACAAACAAGACTAACTGTGCATGTGTAAACAAAAGAGAAAATCATAAACGAATGTTCTCCCGTGTTCATCTAATGGTACCATGAAAACTGCGGAATAGACCGTCCATACGGTTAATGATCCACACATACAAATAAACAGCCAAGTCTACGTCCTCAACACATGGGATACTGCGCGACTAAAGTTCATAAACAAGTTTGAGACTCTAAGTTGTATGAACACATGAACATCCCAAAACATTAAAAGCAAAAAGGGATTAGATACGAGATAACTCACTTGATAAACGATGCGGTGAAAGATATGCAAGAATCAACTCTTAAACAAGCAAAGTTAACCTATAATTAAGATTATTGTTTTAACGATCTGTTTTAAGTCTTGATAATAAGTTAGCATAATTAATAAGTAAATTATTATATAATATATATATATTACCGGAAAAGCAGGGCAGAACAGGGAGGAAGACGGAGGCAGGAGAGGAAGATGGCAGAGAGAGCAAGGAGCAAGAGAACAGGAGAGATTAAGTGTTTGTGTGTGATGTGTTATGAAAATATTATTATTATTTATAGGAAAACCCTAGGAAAAGGGGAAGAGATCTCAAAAAGTAAAAGAAAAGATATCAACGGTAAAAAGTTCTGAAAAGTAAAGATATCAAAAGATATGGCAGCTGCAGGGGGCAAGATAAAGCTGACAGGGAACAGTAAAAAGCATGGGCGGATCAGATAAAGGTACTGGTCAAGCATGGCAAAAGCAGATCTCAAAAGATTATGTCAGTCACTTTATCTGTCAACCAATGGGGTTGGTGCGCATGCTGCGCCGAAAGTAACTATTCAGACA
Organism: Bidens hawaiensis; assembly: GCF_021521415.1. NCBI lineage: Eukaryota > Viridiplantae > Streptophyta > Magnoliopsida > Asterales > Asteraceae > Bidens > Bidens hawaiensis. The sequence continues at coordinate 177,115 of NW_027495846.1, forward strand.
TTAGATGGGTTAGGTCAACGGCTCAAAAGATAAGACAACACAAAAGCAAACGGCTAGACTTAAACAGAAGATACAAGGGTTAAGCGCGGGAAGGCTGAGTGCGCGAGCGCGAAGGCTGGCACAACAATCCTTAGCGCACTGCGGGAAGAATCACATCCTTAGCGTGCTGTGTGAACTAGAATTCTAAGCGCATCGCGGGAAGAACATACATTCTTAGCGCATTGCGGGAAGAACATGCATTCTTAGCGCGCTGCGAGAAGAGTTCTCTTCACGCATCGCAGGAACAAGATGTCTTCACGCAGGCTTCCATGTAAGGAGTCTGGCGCGTGGAGCTGCAGACATCCTTAGGCGGGAAGAACCAAAGGACAAGCAAAGAGTTAGAGGGAAACAAGGCTTAAGGGCGGGACGGCGACAAGAGGGAAAAGAAGGCGGAAAGAGAGAAGGAAGGGGGAGGGGACGGCGGAAAGAAAGAGAGAGAAAAAGGCGGGAAGGAAAATATATTATTATTATTAAAAGTAAAATATAAGTATAAATAAATATTAAATCATAAAAGAAAGAGATCGGGTCAGAGAAACGGGTACCTGGGTCGGGTCGGATCAGGCAGATGTCACAGTCTCCCCTACTTTAAGAAATTTCGTCCCGAAATTTATCTCGAAGTAGGTTGCGCAGAGAACAGGTGCGGGTACTTGATCTTCATTTGATCTTCCCTTTCCCATGTAAACTCGGCTCCGCGCTTGGACTCCCAGCGAACTTTCACGATAGGGATACGACTGCGCTTGGTTTGCTTAACCTCGCGATCCATAATCTCAACAGGCTTCTCAATGAAATGCATAGATTCATCAACTTGAACTTCATCGAGTGAAATGTGAAGGTTCTCGTCAGCTAAACACTTCTTGAGATTGGATACATGGAACGTTGGATGCACATTACTGAGCGCGAGCGGCAGGTCAAGTCTGTAGGCAACTTTTCCCACACGCGCGAGAATCTTGAATGGACCAACATAACGAGGAGCAAGCTTACCCTTCTTCCCAAAGCGGACAACACCTTTCCAAGGCGACACTTTGAGGAGAACAAGATCACCAACTTGAAATTCGAGAGGCTTTCGCCTACGATCTGCGTAACTCTTCTGTCGGCTTCTGGCAGTCAGCAAATGATCACGGATCTTGGCGATTTTATCGGTTGTCTCTTGAACAAGTTCGGGTCCTGTGATTTGAGTTTCACCCACTTCGCTCCAACAAATCGGGGAGCGGCACTTACGACCGTAAAGTGCTTCAAATGGGGCCATACCGATACTGGAATGATAGCTGTTATTATAAGAGAATTCAATCAAAGGCAGGTGCGAATCCCAATTACCTCCAAAATCAAGAACACAAGATCGGAGCATATCCTCAAGAGTTTGAATAGTTCGCTCAGACTGACCGTCAGTCTGAGGATGATATGCCGTACTCATGTCCAAGCGAGTTCCTAGCGCAGATTGGAGAGATTTCCAAAAGCGAGATATAAAACGGCCATCGCGATCGGATATGATGCTCAAAGGAGTACCATGGCGGCAGACGATTTCCTTGACATAAAGCTGCGCGAGATGCTCAACACGGTAGTTTTCACGAATGGGCAGAAAGTGAGCAGATTTAGTCAATCGATCCACTATTACCCAAATGCTATCATGTTTGCTTGCTGTCAAAGGTAACTTGGTAATAAAGTCCATCGCTATACCTTCCCATTTCCACGTAGGAATTTCTGGTTGTTCGAGCAAACCAGATGGGCGTTGGTGTTCAGCTTTCACTTTAGAACAAGTCAGGCATTTAGCTACGAACACAGCAATATCCTTTTTCATACCGGGCCACCAATAAGTTATGCGCAAATCCTTGTACATCTTATCAGCGCCAGGATGAATAGAATACCGAGATTTGTGCGCTTCACTCAGGATATCAGCGCGAAGATTCTCATCAAAGGGAATCCAGATGCGATTAAGATAACAGAGAATTCCACTCAGATTAGGGACAAAGAGTGCTTCCGCGCCACACGCTAACTCGGCGCGAAGGTTACCATTACTGATGGATGCGCGCTGCGCGTCACGAATACGCGATTCAAGGTTGCTTTGAATCGGCGCAAAGTGAAGATGCGTGCGCGGCAAAATACAGTTAAGTTGGCAGGGTTTTCGGCTGAGCGCATCGGCTACCACATTAGCCTTACCAGGATGATACCGGATCTCACAATCGTAATCGCTGATGAGTTCGTTCCATCGGCGTTGCCTCATGTTAAGTTCCTTTTGATCAAAGATATGCTGAAGGCTTTTATGGTCAGTGTAAAGGATACACTTAGTACCATAAAGGTAGTGTCTCCAGATCTTCAAGGCAAAAACAACTGCACCAAGCTCGAGGTCGTGAGTTGTATAATTCTTTTCATGAACCTTGAGTTGCCTTGATGCGTAAGCGATAACCTTGCCTCGTTGCATAAGAACACAACCGAGACCTTGGTTGGATGCATCGCAATACACGACAAAATCATCATTACCCTCAGGTAGTGCAAGAACAGGAGCTTCACACAACAAACGCTTGAGCGTCAGAAAGGCTTCTTCTTGCTTCGAGCCCCAAATATATGGTTTACCTTTGTGCGTAAGAGCTGTTAAAGGCAAAGCGATCTTTGAGAAGTTCGAAATGAAACGCCGGTAATAACCAGCTAAGCCCAGAAAGGAACGGATCTCAGAAGGAGAGGATGGCGTAATCCAGTTCTTGATTGCTTCAATCTTGGATGGGTCGACATGAATACCCATCTTGTTTACAACATGACCAAGAAACTGTACTTCATCAGACCAAAATTCACACTTGGAAAGCTTAGCATAGAGCTGCTCGGTTCGGAGCTTCTGCAACACCAACCGAAGATGTTGCTCATGCTCGGCCTTGGTCTTAGAATACACCAGAACATCATCGATAAACACGATCACGAATTTATCCAAGAAAGGCCTACACACCCGATTCATTAGATCCATGAAAACGGCGGGTGCGTTGGTTAGACCGAAGGACATGACCAAGAATTCAAAATGGCCATAACGAGTTCGAAAAGCAGTCTTCGGAACATCATCATCGCGGATGCGCAACTGGTGATAGCCAGAGCGGAGATCAATCTTCGAGAAACAAGAGGCACCTTGGAGTTGATCAAAGAGGTCGTCAATACGCGGTAAGGGATACCGGTTTTTAATGGTGAGTTTGTTCAACTCGCGGTAATCAATACACATGCGAAACGATCCATCTTTCTTTTTAACGAACAACACCGGAGCACCCCAGGGCGAAGAGCTAGGGCGAATGAATCCTTTAGCAGTCAACTCTTGAAGTTGGCTGGCCAATTCTTGCATCTCAGCGGGTGCAAGACGATAAGGAGATTTAGCTACGGGGGAAGCACCAGGGACAAGATCAATACGGAACTCGACTTCACGAGCGGGAGGGATACCAGGAAGATCATCAGGAAAAACTTCAGGAAAATCACGCACAACAGGGATATCGCGAAGCTTCTTTCCTTCATCGGGTTTAACCACATGGGCTAGAAATGCAATACACTTCTTCCGCATGAGTCTTTGGGCTTCGGCGCAAGACATAAGTTTAAGACCACTGGAGGGTTTTTCGCCGTAAATGTAAAGATCACCATTTTCTCGAGGTATGCGAATCAATTTCTTGGCGCAAATAACTTCGGCGCGATTATGCGAGAGCCAGTCCATACCAATAATAACATCAAAGCTTCCAAGAGGCATAGGGATGAGGTCGATCAGAAAATCGTTTTCGTTAAGGTTAAGCGTGCAATCTTTAATCACTGAGTTAATTAAAACAGTTTCACCGTTAGCCAATTCAACTGAAAAACCTTCTTTTAAATTGTTGCGCGGTCGCGCAAGCTTCTGCTCGAAGGCGCGAGAGATAAAACTTCGATCGGCGCCAGTATCAAAAAGTACAGAAGCATAAAATCCGTTAAGCAAAAATGTACCATTAACTACGTCATTATTCGCTTGCGCTTGGTGCGCGGTTATGTTAAAAGCTCGTCCACGCGTTACTTGGTTTGAAATCTGGTTCACCGGATTCGCTTGCGTAATCTGAACTTGTAGTCTTGGGCACGCGTTCCGGAAATGACTGGGATCACCGCAGTTAAAGCACGATCTGGGTCGTGGGTTTTGGTAGGTTGGTTGTGGATTCTGCGGGTAGACTGGTGGTGTTGGCGCAATTGGATTGGCGAGAAGGACTCTACAGTTCTCAGCAGTGTGACCAGTACGGCCACATCGGTTACAAAGTCGACACGGGGTTTGGGTTGGGTGGTGAAATCTACAGGTTGGGCAAAAGGGATGGTTTCCTGTGTAAGGTTTCTTAGTTGGCGGGGCAGGGAGTGCTGGATTGGTTAGGGCATAGTTGTGAACTACAGGGGGAGTTGGGTAAGCTGACAGAGGGTTAGGCGCGTAAACTGGGGGTTGGTAAGCGGGTTGCTGGACAATGGGCGGGTTGGTAAGCGCATAGGCCTTGCGCCTGCGCTTGAGGTTGTTACGGTTTGAGGGTTCTGGTTTGGTTTCTGCGGGTTCAGGGACAGTTTTGGTGGTTTTGGTCTTCTCAGTTCCCCGCAGGAACAGAGTTCCTGCTCTGACATGGTTGTCGCTGAGCACAGCGGCCAACTCAATGGCGTCAGAGAGGGTAACTGGGTTTCTGGCCCATACAGAATCTTGAATTTCCATGGGGAGACCCCCAAGGAATTTCTCGATTGCTCGGCGTGAAGGGGTAACAAGGTGAGGGACCAGTAAGCTTAGCTCGTGGAAACGCGTCGCGTACTCGCGCGCTTCACCGCTGTATTGCTTCAAGTTCCAGAATTCTTCCTCCAGGCGCTTAACTTCGTTGGGAGGGCAGAATTCTCGCGTAAGAATTTCCTTGAATTCCTCCCATGTCATGCTAGAAGCAGCCTCTGCGCCACGCGCATGGGCTACTCCATTCCACCATGTAAGCGCTCTGGATTCCAGGACACTGGAAGCATATAGGGTTCGTCTGTCTGAGGGGCATTGGGTGTGAAGGAAAGTGTTTTCTATCTTCTCGAGCCACTGGAGCATCACGGTGGCTCCTTCGAGACCTGTGAACTTTGGAGGGTTCCGCATTAAATGTCTTAATGTTATAACTCGAGGTGTTGGTATTGTTTTGGCTCAAAGCTTGGGCTATTGCGGCGGCCATTTCCTGGGAACGTTGCTGTCTACGCATGCGCGAGGCTTCTCTTCTCTGAAATCGGCGAGATAGCGGAGGCATTCTATAAAAGTTTTAAATTTTAGTTAATATCTTGGTTTTAGCGCAAAGTTTTAATCTTATAAAGCTTGGTTTCGCAGAGTTAGATACTATCAAAAGTTAAAGTAAAATAAATGACTTTAAATGCAGACTTAATAAGGGTAACAAATTCGAATCAAGAACCGACAATTCACGTATCACCGTGACCTTCCGAGTTCTCAATTTAAAATAGCTAGTAAACGAGTATTGGAGATTGACGATTCATGTATCACCATGACTTTCCAATCTTCAATATAAAATATACAAGAAAATGAGTATTGGAGGTTGACAATTCATGTATCACCATGACTTTTCAAGTCTCCAACCTCAGAACATAATCGTAAATGGAAATTGAAAATCAACTATTCATGTATCACCATGACTTTTCGGATTTTCAAATTCAACAAACGAATATGTAAGTAAAATCAATAAAAATCGAAATTCAACAAAAATCGAAATATCGCGAAATAAAACATAAAATCATATACTGCGCAAGCGCGAGCATATTCATAAATAACGAGTAATTAACAATAAGCGCGCAAACATGAGATTTCTCTCATGCGCGAGAAGGGACTCTTAGGTATTCTAGGCCGTTACGTCTAACCACCTATCCTAAAGTCAACGAGCTCTGATACCAATCTGTAACACCCCGACCAAAGGCGGATTATACATCGGGGCGCCACATATTGCTCCATTACTCGCGACACTATTGGTGTCAATATTTATTAATACACATTTTATCGCGCACGCGCAGCGGGGAAAATAAGGAACATAAATCAAACATAAATCAATATATTATAATTTTTAACATTCAAACAACATTAACTTGTCTTGATACATTTTAATTCTAGGTCCAAAAGTAAAAACGTCCTACGTGTCCACAAGCTCCAAAACAGCTACTGCAAACCTGAACATGTGTTAAAATAAACGTCAAACACTTGCGTGTTGGTGAGAAATCAAGTTTAATACAATACATAGATAACAATAAATCTGCGCGCAACATGTGTATGTCTGGTTTTCAACAAGGGTGTAATCTGATCGGGACCAACTCTAAGAGACAAGACTGCCAGTGCTCACAATTGAGCTCACAAACAAGACTAACTGTGCATGTGTAAACAAAAGAGAAAATCATAAACGAATGTTCTCCCGTGTTCATCTAATGGTACCATGAAAACTGCGGAATAGACCGTCCATACGGTTAATGATCCACACATACAAATAAACAGCCAAGTCTACGTCCTCAACACATGGGATACTGCGCGACTAAAGTTCATAAACAAGTTTGAGACTCTAAGTTGTATGAACACATGAACATCCCAAAACATTAAAAGCAAAAAGGGATTAGATACGAGATAACTCACTTGATAAACGATGCGGTGAAAGATATGCAAGAATCAACTCTTAAACAAGCAAAGTTAACCTATAATTAAGATTATTGTTTTAACGATCTGTTTTAAGTCTTGATAATAAGTTAGCATAATTAATAAGTAAATTATTATATAATATATATATATTACCGGAAAAGCAGGGCAGAACAGGGAGGAAGACGGAGGCAGGAGAGGAAGATGGCAGAGAGAGCAAGGAGCAAGAGAACAGGAGAGATTAAGTGTTTGTGTGTGATGTGTTATGAAAATATTATTATTATTTATAGGAAAACCCTAGGAAAAGGGGAAGAGATCTCAAAAAGTAAAAGAAAAGATATCAACGGTAAAAAGTTCTGAAAAGTAAAGATATCAAAAGATATGGCAGCTGCAGGGGGCAAGATAAAGCTGACAGGGAACAGTAAAAAGCATGGGCGGGTCAGATAAAGGTACTGGTCAAGCATGGCAAAAGCAGATCTCAAAAGATTATGTCAGTCACTTTATCTGTCAACCAATGGGGTTGGTGCGCATGCTGCGCCGAAAGTAACTATTCAGACATTAGATGGGTTAGGTCAACGGCTCAAAAGATAAGACAACACAAAAGCAAACGGCTAGACTTAAACAGAAGATACAAGGGTTAAGCGCGGGAAGGCTGAGTGCGCGAGCGCGAAGGCTGGCACAACAATCCTTAGCGCACTGCGGGAAGAATCACATCCTTAGCGTGCTGTGTGAACTAGAATTCTAAGCGCATCGCGGGAAGAACATACATTCTTAGCGCATTGCGGGAAGAACATGCATTCTTAGCGCGCTGCGAGAAGAGTTCTCTTCACGCATCGCAGGAACAAGATGTCTTCACGCAGGCTTCCATGTAAGGAGTCTGGCGCGTGGAGCTGCAGACATCCTTAGGCGGGAAGAACCAAAGGACAAGCAAAGAGTTAGAAGGAAACAAGGCTTAAGGGCGGGACGGCGACAAGAGGGAAAAGAAGGCGGAAAGAGAGAAGGAAGGGGGAGGGGACGGCGGAAAGAAAGAGAGAGAAAAAGGCGGGAAGGAAAATATATTATTATTATTAAAAGTAAAATATAAGTATAAATAAATATTAAATCATAAAAGAAAGAGATCGGGTCAGAGAAACGGGTACCTGGGTCGGGTCGGATCAGGCAGATGTCACACCATCTTCCTCCCGCGGGTTCAGGAGCGACTGAAGATCGTTCCCCTCTGAAATCAACAAGAAAGTTAGAAAAAATCGAAGTCAGCAAAATGAAACAAGACGTACCATAAGGGACAGAATTCGAACCATATTCAAGGACGATCGGAACCTTATCCGCATTCGCCGCCTTCCACACCCGGCTCATCCCCAGCATCACCATCGCCGACTCCGGAAAACGGAAAACCGGGGACTGGACCCGGGATATCTTCGAGAACCATTCCGCCTCCTCGTAGTTGAGGGCGGGAAGGTTCGGAAGCGCCTGGCCATTCTTGAACTTCATGGCGATGGGGATGGCGCGAGCGGATATGAAGAAGAACTCTCTTCTCCACGAGCGAAGACTCCGCTCGGTGGTACAAATCTTTAAACCCTTGATACGGGTTGTAAGAGTGTACCACCCCTGGATGCACCTCCAAGTGTAGAAGGTCATCAGACGGTCAACGAGGGGCTCAAGGCCCAGTATCCGGCACACCCACTCAAAGTGCCGGACCTTGGCAATGGCCATGGGGTGCACCTCTGTCAGGTGCACACCGTGCCTCTCCAGAACACGGTACACAAACTTTGTCAACGGAAACCTAAGGTTTCCGTAGACAAAGAATGCAGCATAAACCCCGATCTTGCCACTAGGGGCATCGTACACAGTATGGTGGGGTTCAGGAAACTCAGGCTCGAGAGACTCGAGCATGAACTTCCTGACGATATACTGGTACAGATCGACAGGAAGAGAGCACTGGCATTCGCCAGCAGTCTTCTGGTCATCAGCATCATGAGAAGGCATGGTGGAAGAAAGATGAAAAGAGATTTCAGGGTAATGCTTTACTGAACGGAAAAATTCGCCGGAAATTACTTGAGAAGAAGAGATGAAAGTGAAAAGTGTGAATTGCAAATAACCCTCTCCCCCTTTATATACTAATCGCAATTAATGCGGTGAATTTAATGTGAAGGAGAGAGAATTCGAAGGTGCAATGAAACTATGACACGTGGCAAAAAGCAGACTGGCAACAGCTGTTGACAGGACGTGTGCCAGTAATTTCGCGGCCACGCGCCCGAAAAATCGCGCCCACGCGCCTGAAAATGCGTCTGGAATGACCATATAATGTCACGTCACCATAACTTCCTGCACGTCCTGACACAGTCAGAAGAAACCGTCGCGCGACGTTTCAGAGGTTTGGACTGTTCCTATCTTTCCACCAACCTTTCGAATTTCAAAATTCAAAATTTAAAAAGAAGCGGGAAAATACCCCCTTACCTTGGCGAACAAGTAACCATAAGACGGATGCGGGTACAGTGTTAAGGCAAAACCCTTCACATACCTAGCACCCGCAGGGAATTGAAGCCAAGAAAACCTTGGCGAACAATCATAAGACGGATGCGGGTACAGTGTTAAGGCAAAACCCTTCACATACCTAGCACCCGCAGGGAATTGAAGCCAAGTACCTCGGCAACCAAGTAACTATAAGACAGGTGCGGGTACAGTGTAAAGGCAAAACCCTTCACATACCTAGCACCCGCAGGGAATTGACGCCAGGAATACCTTGGAAGTAAAGTAACCATAAGACGAGCGCAGGTACAGTGTTAAGGCAAAACCCTTCACATACCTAGCGCTCTGCTGGGAATTGAAACCAAGAAGGATCTTCTGGGCAATGCTTGCGGAAAAGGAAATAACATCCCCGCATAGCGGGAACGTCGAGAACTACGTTGTTTGAAGCTCCAGGATGGAATTGGTGGTTTTAACATAATTGATCACTATGTTCAAAACTACCAAAACCTCATGGAGAATCCACACAACTGGGACTCAATGCTCCTGACTTGCAAGGAGGTTACAGACCTACCCGCATCATACCCAAAGACCAAGCAGGAAACTCGGGCATTTCTGCAAGTGACAAGGACTTCCCATGGAAAACCTTACAAAACCCTTTTCAAAACCCTTTTAAGTCCAAAAGTTCACCTCACTTTATTAAACACGCATGAGAAGAACATTGGACTGGGGGGACTTGAAGAGGTAGGTCCCAGCAGAGCCCAGTTGGACCCGCAAGACTCACCTTAAACAGGGACGTCTGCGCAGAGACCAACTGGATCCGCAGGACCAACCATGCTCAGAGAAGTGACGTCCTTACGCGCAGTATGCAAGCTGGTCCCGCAGGAAATGCCTCCCATGGTGAAGGACTCCGCCTGTTCCCGCAGCCTCGGATACAAGCCATGAGGGAAGGCCACCCGCGCAGCATGGCTACACGCACTAGGCACTTAACTCTCCCCAGTGTCACCTGAAGGAATGAGCAAAGGCGGGAGGGGGAAAACTCCCGCCTAAATGAGCCAGTCCGTATGATGGAGGATCTTTTGTGTGATACCTGACGAGGTACAGACAAAAGATCTGACCAAGAATGCGACAGCTCGCTGACAGCAGCATGGCAGACAGCACGCCACAGCACTGTGACCAATAGCCGCCGCCTACCCACCAACTCCTGCCATACCACGTGCCTAGCCTGTTGTTGGCAGAAGAGGAAGAGTGCACGACACGCCTGCTCTGTGTCAGCCGCTACCTATCCACCACTCACAGGCAGGGCACGTGCATAGGTTACAGTTGGTAGCGTGTTGGGCCGGCTAAACCCCTTGGAAACCTACCTTCGGCTATAAATACCCCAAATGGTATGACCATCTGATCTTATCATATTATCATCAATTATACCTGATATCTGCTCTAGCAATCTCTTAATATACTTTTATATTTAAAGAGCAATCTAGTCTGATTCTCACGCCGGAGGGTGGTCACAAGGAGGAACCCCCCCCTTCTCAGTGACGAGCTCACGGTGTCTGTTTTGCAGGTTATCAGAAGAACCATCTTCCAAGGGTCTAACCCCTCGTGGGAAACAGCTCTCCAACCCCCAGGTTACCAGTAATCTGCCCGGGGTTCGACTGGTGTTTCTTCACAATCACTCCCGTATTATTCTCAAATATCACTCATTTCCTTGTTCATTAGGGTCGGTCTTAGCCTACAATCAATTAGGCTAAGATTTGCTTTAACACGTGTTATTTGTTATGATTAAAAGGTAATTATTTTCTAAAGATATGCAGGTTTAAAAGATATAATCTCAAATTTGGATAATGTGTAATTTATTATGGGTGAACGGATAGGCATTTTTAGAAATATGCAAGTATAAAATGAAATTACGGGATTTTGATTCTTTGGTATGAAAAAAACATATATGGTACTCAAATCCGATTCATGTAAATTTGTGAGTAGACGAAATGGCATTTTCAAACATGGTCGGTATGTTAGTTAATATATATAATGTGTGTGTGTATGTGTTCTTAGGCTAGTATATACAAGATTTCTAGGCTCTTGAATGTGTGAATCTATAAAAGAAGGAAGGTTGCAATTGAATAAGTCTATAAAAGAAGGAAGGTTGCAATCGGACTCGCTTATCCATTCCAGCATGCGTGAAAATTGCGTTGTGTTTTGTGAACAATTAGGGTAAGAGCATGAAACACTCAAACATAATCATATATCGTATGTTTGCCTCAATAACTCGATTATGGAACACACCCGACAAAAGACCAGGGAAATGATGATGATGGTGATGGTGATGATTGATCGCCTCTCAATTCACAACCAATTAGAGTGTCATGTCGATTCATAATTGAGTCACAATCAGGTCAACTTTGAAGTCTCATCGTCAGTTATGAGTTCATAATCCTGTTCAATCCTATTGTTCACTACTGGTTCTTAATTCTTAATGATTTATGATTGATTTCTCGGTTTCACAAAGATTCACAAATTTACTCAAGTCCTGGAATCATGTCCTTGGTGTTTATATAATCGAGTGGTAATCATTCAAGACTTCGGTTTTTAGGTATCACACGATTCTTCAAGACTTCAACGTGTGAATGTTCAAAATGTTATGATCTTTAGCTGATAGATTCAATTTAATTATGATTTATGTTATTTTGCTTTTATTTGGATTGTTGACTTGGTTAGTTACTTGATTGCACTCCTCTTCACTCAATGTTTTTGAACAACGGGCCTTCATTAAAGGGGTGTTTGGGATTGCTTATTTTCACCAACTTATAACTTATAAGTTTTTTGAAGAATAATAAGGTGTTTGTAATTGCTTATATTGTGAGAGAAAAAGTTTCATAAGTTACATTTTTGTAACTTATTAACTTAACGAAAAGTTAAAAGGAGGCGAAATAAAGAATCTCAAACACCCCCCTTGAAAAACAAAAGGACTAGGATTAGGTGGATGCTATCTCAACCATATAGTTAACTAGTTTATTAATTGATTAGTTCACTCAATACCTGATTAGCTAAGTAGTTTACTTGAGACTTTGAGTAGTTGACTAGCTCACTTGAGATATGATTATTTGTTTATTCTTTTTGATATTTTGTTTATGTCGAATCAAAATTAGAAGTACGAGTCAGCTTAAAAATGAAAAGAATTTAAACGAAAATTCAAAAAAGATCCCGAATTTCTATTTCACCTTAGACCTTAAAAAAGACCGTGTCATCCATCTTCACGGATACTTGAATTTAAATTCCATATCCTATGATAGAAAATATATCTCTAGTGATACACAAATATAAAAAACAAGTATTCAAATCCGATCCACATCCACGCATCATTTATCATCGATATATTTTTATATATAATTATCGAATATTAAAAATTGACACGCGACTAAAATAGACAGCAGATTAAAATTATCACACATGACATGACTATATAATTAAATTAATTTTAACTTAACAGAGAGGGATTAATTTGTAGAATATAATGATGTGTATCACAATTCATAATATGTGAACTCTGTGTACCGTCACATGAAAGCTTGATGTTGATTGTTGCAGACAAAATCAAGGGATGATTGCGTTTACCTAGTCAACCTGTTTGGAAGGATGTGATCAATGAATTGATGTAAACATAAAAACATATACACGCCTATTGTTTTTAAGTAATTTATATGCCAGATAATTCTTTTTGGTTATCCTATAAACAATTTATGACATATTTCATAGCTTTTTTCTTTCCTAAAATGACAAGTTTACATACTTTTCTAGAAGCCGTGTAGAAAAAGGTTTAACATATTAGATCATTCTTTGTAATTATCCTATAAACAACTTATAAAACATTATTCATACATGTCTTGCTAGTTTTTATCCCTATATTACGCGGTTGTTTTATATTATTTGTTTCTAATATTTATATTTTTTTATTTTAATTTTATTTATTGTAAAGAAGTTAACAATATACATGGGGTTTGATAATGAAAATGTTTCACAAATAAATGAGATGTTATAACCCGGTTTAAAATCTATCTAGGTTTGGTGAGACTCATAACCCGCTTATTTTTTTTACTGTAAAATTGTTTCTTAATTATAAATAATATTTTTTATAAAAAATCGGATACTAACTTGTATATCCATATTTTATAGGATTTTCATATCAAATATTTGATGAGATTAATTATTAATTTATTTAGATGTTATAACTCGTGAAGTCGGGTCAAATGCATGAAAACATACATATACAAATAAACAAATCTGGTGATTTGAAAGAATGTAGAGAGGTTTCTTTTATATATATTTAAGATTTTCGTAAGTTATTGTATATCTTTTAAGCAACAGTATTTGATAAATTGTTTTTTATTTTTTTCATAAATCTACCTTTTCTTTTTTCCATTTACTTTTTAAGATATTATACTTTCAGGTATTCATCGTATCATCGTTTAAATAACGTGCCAAGATTGTACGTTACAAAACGTTCAGAAAATACATGGGAATAAAAATATACATGAAAACATATTTATTTTTGTATTTTATAAATATTTTAGAATATTTGATAGTTTAGACGAATCTCAGATCATTATATTTATCTACATAAAAAATATTGAACACACATCAATAGATAATTTTTCGTCAAATATATAACCAAGGTGTTTTGATCGTAGTGGTTGTAATTAAAAGAATAATTACACAATTAAACATGATTGAGTGTAAGTAATCCAATGATGTTGACGTGTGACCCTTGGGTAGTCTTTCACTTAGACCACGTGTAATCATAAAGTTTCACATCCAGGGGCTATGCGTCATGTGGCGCCCAGTCAGAGTTATGGTTTTGTACAAAAACAGGTTGTAGTCATAACTCTCCACATCCAGAGGTTATGCGCCACGTGGCGCCCAATCACTTTTACAGTTTTTGTTTTTTTTTTTAATTTTTAATAAGAATAATCAAATAACAATAACATTTTATTAAATAAATATTACAAGAAAATAAAAAAAAACCATTCGTCGTTGTTGTCGTCGTCGTCTTCGCCCTCTTCGTCGTCGTCCTCGTCGTCGTTTTCATTGTGTCGCTAGCATAATCGCACTCGTAACCGCCTGTTCCTCCTCCTCGTCCTCCGCTTGTTGGTCGGGCCCCAAAAACTGTTTATATATAGATGGAGGATCCATATATAGTGAATTTTGTGTAAAGGAATTATAGAGTTGTAAAGTTAAAAGAGAAGTTTTATAAATTTGATGAGTTTTGATTGGGAATTAGTTGGTTTAATATATAAAGAAATAATTTTTTTTTATTCTCAACGGTTATATATATAACGGTAATATTTTTTTGATTTGTGTGTCATTTGCGCGTTTTGTATACAACGCACCAAAAAAACAACATCACATAACGCAGGGGGGGCGGTGTACCCCCGCATTTTTAACCCATAACGCAAACATAACGTTTGTAGTACACATGGTCTTAACAATCAAAACCAAATTCATTATGATTTTCATTACGTGTTCTTAGTGGTTAACTTGTTTTGGAGATTCACTTATTAGTGGTTTTGAATTTCTTGGCTAATCAAAAGAAGCCCAACCTTGATCATTCATCAACCATCACACTTGGAGCTATTTGATTGGAGGGCAACCATCACACCTCCTTAGCTATTTTTTTATGTACTCCTAAAAGATTAAATGTATATGAGTGGAAAAACAACTTAAATTAAAATTGTTCAAAGGAGTTTTAAATCAACTAAATTGTATTTATGATGCTTATCTTAAATATATATAAATGAAACTTCATATTTATTCTCAAACCATCATATTGCATTATTTGTAAATGGTGGTTTCTCATGTATTTGACCCGAATTAACGGGTATGAGTCTCACCAAACCCAAATAACCATTAAACGGGTTATAACATCTCAATATATTAAAAATTAATCTCACCAAATATATGATATAAAAATCCTATAAAATAGGGATATAATAAAAATTAATATCTATTTTTTTTAAAAAAGATATTATTTATAACTATGTAACAATTTTATATTAAAAAAATAAGCGGGTCATGATTCTCAGCAAACTCATATTGCTTTTAAACGGGTTATAAAATTTCATTTATTTGTAAAACACTTTCATCATCAACCCCTAAGTATATTATTAATTTTCTTACAATAAATATAATTAAAATACAATAAAAATATATTAATATTAGAATCACGTAAAATGTAAAACAAACCCCGTACTCAAACCCTAATTTAATATCTCAATATTGATTTAGTTACACGATTCTTTTTTCTTTTAAGTTTAACTTAAATGAAAAGTTTCACAAAATAATATCCAAATTATAACAAATGAACATAAACGAATAAATATAAAAATTAAGTAGATAATCCATTCAACGTTTCATTAAAAAATAAACAAACCCAACATAAATTAATCAAAATAGGTTCAAGTATATTATTAACTTCTTACAATAAATAAACTAAAATCTAACAAAATACATTCACAATATTAGAAACGAAATTTTAAACAACCCCCATAATACAGGGGACAAAAACTAGTACTCATTATAAAAACCTATTTCCAAATGAAGAAAGAAAAGGCGAAAGCTCTCTCTCATATTGAGAAATTCTGTTTATTCTTTTCTTAGCTATTTAAAAAAATACATCAATCTGTAAAGCTTTATTATCCTTTTGATTTTGCAAAACCTCATTTTAACAACGGCTTTATGATCGTATATTAAAATACATATCAATTATTTCTTATTTATTTGAAAAAAAAATGATAACTAAAAATAACAGCTTTGCCGGCAATCAACCAATTTATGTTCAAACTATGTTTGAAAAGCAAAAGTATACACGTGTTCCATGCATAAGAACTTAAGAAGTTAAGAATATAAACGCAATGCCCATTTCATACGCCTTCAATTCCCAGCCATGTATCAAGAATTTAGAAGTCACCCGGGTCCAAATGATACTAACACTTTTGTTTCTAGTTCAATACATAAAATTGAAAAATGGACTATCGAATAAAAAATGAGTTTTGTCATAAAATCATTAGCCTTGTAGATAGCTTAATTCCAATATTTCCAAATCACCAACCACATAATACAAATAATTCCTTCCACCATTTTTTCTTCTTCCTCCATAAATTACATTGTTCGAGCCAATTTTGTATCGTGCCTGGTTGCATTGGGGAAGTAACTGAAATTTGAAGCCATTTCCGAACCGAAATCCAAACCTTTTCCGCAACAACACACGAGATAAGAAGATGTTGTGTCGTCTCCATATGTGTAGAACAAAAACACACGTTACAAATCGAATTTCCATCCATTTGTCACAAACATTGGCGGATCCAACTAGTAAGTGGGGGGTTCTCATGAACCACCCGAGTTTCGAAATAATAGTGTATTGGTATATATAAAACAATAGAGTGAACCACCTTATAAATTAGAAAGAAACCATCATAATTACGATAAAAGCTTCTGGTCTAGTGGATAAGTCAATGAGTAGGTTACTTGAAGGTCAAATGTTCAAATCTGTTTAAAGCTCTTTTTCTTTATATATTTTTTATATGTATCCTTTTGGAGTTTAAACCCATTTTACACTACTTTTTTTTATATGCGATTTTTAGAGTTTCATAAACCAAAACTTTTAAACAAATGTGCAATTACAAACGCCTCTCTCCCCTCTCCACCATGATTACGCAGGCGCCGCACCTCCTTCCTCCTGTAGTCCGGGCATCCGCCTGAATGATTGTGATTTCAAATATAAAGATTCATATGGAACAACTATAACTATAAGTATTTTTTTGAATTTGTAAAGACACTTTTATATTATGTGTTTTTTTTTTAATTTCGAATGATAGTGCCTTTTTATTATTTTATCGTATTCTTTATTATTAATAAACCGACACGAACAATCGAACCGAACCGAAATATTTATATATGATTTCATGAAACTGAAACATCGAAGTAACACACCATCTGAAAAAATTTTCTTGATCCGCCGCTGGTTACAAAGACTAGTCCTCGTCATTAATCTATTCAATCGAAATCTCCACACAGAAATATTAACTTTGTTTAAAATACTCCTATTTCAAGTAGTTTTCATCTGTCCTGCCGAAAGCATATCCTTTTTTATGGATTGGTGTCTTATAAAAATATATAATTAAACTCAATGAAGTTATTTAAAGTATAATTATTATACAAAAAGATTTATTTGTTTATTGGCAAACTGTTTGGGTCTTGTCTTTTATTATAAGTAAAACAATATAATTAGTATTAACTTGACCATAACCATGTCGACATCCAACCATCATATACCAAACAACATAAGTTCGTGACGTGTTTGGAAGTAGCAGGTGCATTGGATCCTACATCTCTTTAACTTTTAACTCATGGGTGTATTTAAAAATATAAAAGAAAATATTATAAACTTTATTAATTTTCGTAAACTACTTCTTTATTTGTTTATAACTTTCCTTTGTGGATTTCTTTGTCACGTCTATGTCATAAGGTCATATCTACTACGATCTGGACAAAATTTGTTTGTATAGTGATCAATGAGAATATAGCTTGATAAATGCTCGAATCAAGTCAAGTTTAAAATAATTTTGAGCCCGAACTTTAACCAAAACTAGAGCTCATCTATCTGAGTTTAACCTGGCTCGGGAGCCTAAAGAGCTTATTATATATTTATTTATAAGAGTTGATTAGCTAGATGAGTAGATGGTCATATGTTGTGATCATATTGTAGTTTTAAATTTTAATCCCTAAGTTTCATGAATTACACATTTACAATTGTTTGCTCAAAAGTAACACGTGTTACACGTCCGGTCCCTGAAGTGTAATTAACAACCATACCACATAAAACATGTTAATTAACTCTATATTAATACTATATATAAATATAATGAAAATAACAAAATAGTATATATAATTATAATTATTATAAATATATAAATAATAAACAAAGTTTTAACCCAAGTTTAAAAAGTTATCGACAAGCTGACTCGAGCTTAGACAAGCTTTACTCGCTTCAACCCGTAAAAAACTCTTCTAAATGTGCCATAAAATCCTGGTTAATTTCATTATCGCAT
The DNA here is from genome assembly GCF_021521415.1 of Bidens hawaiensis. Lineage (NCBI taxonomy): Eukaryota > Viridiplantae > Streptophyta > Magnoliopsida > Asterales > Asteraceae > Bidens > Bidens hawaiensis. The sequence goes on from NW_027495846.1 coordinate 195,319, forward strand.
TTCATACATAAATTGGCTTCTTTTATATTTCATAAAAACATCCAAACGATTTACAATGAAGTGGCAGGTAAGCGGGCAACAAGCTGCGCCGCAACCCCCTTTTGGATAGCAAACCCAATCCGACTAAAAACAAAGTTTTGATTCTTATGAGCTGATACGTTACTATACACAACTTTCTGAACCCTATTCAAAAGGTCCACGGCATCCGGAACTAAAAAACCAAAAGTGTCAAAGGCAAAGGGGATAAACACGTGTTGATTCTCCAAACAAGCTCTCTCGTGTTTAGCAACCTTGCCCGATGCCGCCTTCAATGTTGCTTGGCCTGCTACAAATCCAGTGTCCCTAATCCCAACAAGAGGGGACACTCCTGTGAGGTCGACACAAGCGTGTTTTCCCCCTACCCACCCAAAAACAAGTATATCGGCCGGTCGTAATGTAGATCTTCCTTCTTGAGGATACATAAATTAACAAGTAATTTGCAAAAAAATAAAGTTACTAATTTTCTTTTATTTTACAGCTTTATTAAGGCCTTCATTGTTCACTGTGCATATGAATCTACATTGATTTAGAACCAACCACCAGCGGTGGCAAAGGAGGCGGGATAAAACTCAATCACAGCCTTAAAACTGTTCCGGCAATCAAACAATAACAGAATTGCAGCAACAAATATTACATACAGTTGGTACAAATAAAAATGCTTTTTAAAAATGCTTAAAAACAAATAGCACACCGCGTTTTCCCTGTAGGTTTTAACATCAAGACCCACCATGCTCCTGATTAGCCTTGAGTACAAGCTCCTCTGTTGTGGGGCCAATGATCTCGTTTGCACGCTTCAAACCGACACAGTAATACCTTCCGATTGAATCCTGTAATTGAATAATGAATAATAAATTCAAACATCATACTATTTGCATGGAAGTGAAAAAAAATTAAAAAAGCTAATGTAGTCTCACCCTAGCAGTAATGCCCATCTTTTCTAACTTGTGGATCGCGTCATCCACGTCAAAGTTGCAACTTGCACCAAACTCCTCTTTAATCAGTTCCTCGCATTGTAAATCGAGATCCTAAAAAAATTACAAAAATTGCAACTCAATACATGTATACAACTGGAAAAAAAGCATATAATATACAACAATGTGCAGACTAATATTTATGTGTACCTCTAAAGTCGCTTTGCCTTGTTCCATCAATATAAAGAATGATATTATCACCTCTTTTACCTGCAAATGATCAATAGATTTACCATCACATATTCTAGAAGAGACACGCTTTCTAAAGCCGAAAGGAAAAAAGGTAATAATAAAAAAATGTGTAGAACACTTGCTTCTTGTTGAATGACATCATCACACAAATGAAGAGTGCCTTTTCCACTATCCAGTTGTTTGTCATACATAGATTGTGTAATTAGGTTCTGATATGCAACCATATTTGCCTGAAACCTACAACAATCATACAAATATCAATAAATGTTAATTTATAACATTAACCACATAATAAGAAAATTAAAACTTACGTGAAGTATATCTTCGCACAATAACCAATAACCGTGGAGAGAACAGCAAACATGACCCAAAAGTCAGCTTGAGGAGTCTCAACCGAGCCTATGACAGCTACCTGGAAAAGTGAGATGATATGTCAATTGCTGAATTTTAAGAAAGGAAGTTACTTGCATACATACGTAATGACTTTATACACATATAAGTGCATGCTATGGTGACTTGTACCATAGCTGTGTGTGTAGTGCTAAACTGCATGAATTATGACAAACTAACCAGCCCAACTACAGCAGAAACAAGGAATTTCACCCAGTCCATAGGGGTTAAACTTGGATTTTTCTTCTCTGGCTGTCAATAAGAAATACAAATTTAATAAAATATCCAGATGGCAAAATAAAATTCCAAGAGAAGATAATATGGGCAGGTAATAGGATCGGTAAATATTTGTACAAGTAGAAAGATATAAATATAAAATAGGGCTTTTTTTTATTTAATAGCCAGATATAAGAACTATTATAACAATATTAATCTAACTTTTTTGCATAAAGTGATTTAAGGAGATGATATTCATTACAAATAAGGCTAATTGCAATAGATTGGCAACAAACATGAGGTCATTCTTAATTCTAGCACAGAAATGGTAACAACTTTATCTTTATATTCTTATAAACAATAGCAACTTATTATCTAAAAACCAAGAAAATTGTCAGGTGGTATTTTTTTTATATTTTTCCATGTGTTAATATATAATCAACACAAACAAAAATAGGTTACCACCTTAACACTTTGGTTTACTTTCAACCCATTTGACCCTTTTCAACTAATTCTTATTTGTGCTCGCTGATAAGGATCTAAATTGTCACCTAGAGATAATGCGAATTACAAACACAAATAAAAAAGAAAACTCACAAGGACTAACTCCATATCTGCCATTGGAATGTTTTTAAGATGCTTCACGTGGATTCCCCGATCCTTTTCTCCCTTTTTGGTGGTTGCCCGCCTGCATACCAGTCATTACAGCATTTTTAACATCATACTTGTACATATACAAAATTATAACTCTTTTCACCAAAAAATCCAAATTAAAAAATTTGATAAATACATCCAATAAGAAGAATCCATACCTGTACACGACAATTATCCTATCAAATGTAGGTTCTTGGATTGTAATCTTACTCGCCAAATTCCTTAAACTGGTTGAATGGTAATAAGCATGTAGTAAGAACTTGCAAAAACACATATATACATATAAATAAAAAGTATAATCTTGAATTAGCTCAAACCTGATCTGTATGTTCTCAATCCGGACCCGCTCAACATATAAATCATCCGGAAATTCTTCATTTGTAATTTCATCATCTTTCTTTGGGTCATTTTTAATTCGCGCACTGGATTTTCTAGAAAAAATCTTTCCTAGCCTGCAATTAGCATAAAAAATTAGGCATCAACAAACTCTCTAGTAAATATTATTATCTTAACTAACAAAACTTGTAAATAAACTTGCCTTGTTACTCTCATAATCCATGCCCAAAGACGTGCAATTATCATGTCCACCTTCTCCATGATAAAATAGTCAGTCGTTTTGTCAATTCCAATGCCTCGTCGGAAGATTATGTACTACCAAAAATAAGCAAATAATAAGGAAAATATATTTTGTATCACAGTGATGTGCATAGCATGAAGCATCATAACAAAACAAGATGGTCCCGATGGTTGGACATGCAAACACTCTTTTTCTTCTTCTTTTAGTTAAAAAAAACAATTAATGTGTTAATTATGCTTGTAAAATCAAGATTATTATAAACGATCTAAATCTTTGAATAAAAACGATCATGTTTGATCCTTTTAACCTAATTGACCATTCCCCCTTTCGGGTAACTACTTGGTTTGACACCTTTAAAATGAAACGCACCAAATTGACCATTTTTTTCTGAAAAAAAGGTCAAATTACCACCTCTAGACTAGATTTATGGCAATACCTTATCAGCAAAGTCGGGAAGGTTATCATGATGATGTTCTTCAAAGTACCGCTTCAAAAGATTCTTATCAATCTGCATTTAAAAGAGAGAAAAACCAAAAAAAAAAAAGAAACATTAGTAACCAATTAAAGTACTAAACATGAAGACAATGATCATAGCACCTAAGTATAAAGATATGTAATATGTATCACTGCAGAAAACCTTTGATTCATCGACTGTGATAGGAAGATTTAAAAGATACTGACCTGAATGTGCAACATCAATCTCCTCATTGGAACAGATCTTAAAATTACTTCTATCCATCACCTACAGCCATTAAACTTGTAACTTAGAAGATAAAAACATTTTGAATATTAACTAATTTGGGCATTTCAAAGCATGGTACCTTAAACAAATATGAAAGGAAATTCTGCTCAAGAACATCAGTTTCTTGTTCTGATAGGTGTTGCTGCTCTAACTTCTGAGCCCCATGGACAGGATCAAAGAGTGAATACAGTTGCTGCAATACGAGAATCGCATAAATTAACAACACTATAATATGTCAAAAAAAATTAAAAACAAGAATTGTTTTATAGCATAAGTTAACTATACAGTAGATTATTAAATACCATGAGATCTTCAAACTGAAGAAGGTACCATGCTCGAATTGTGTACTCAACTCTCTTGCAAAGCTTCAAGAATTCTGCTCGGTCAGAACTGTGTTCTGCAATACTAAATCTTATTCAAAAGCTTGGAAAATCAAATTGAGAAGGTAAAATATTTCATTACACACACACACGTGTGTGTGTGTGTGTTATTTTCAGTGCTCAATAACCCAGGTAGTCTTCACTCATATCATCAAATCAAGTTTGTGCAAAACCCGTATGAAACTCTTCAGTGAGCCATCAAACAAGGGCATGCACTCAATCAGAATAATTATAGTGTAATGTCTTTGGATTGGGGTTGATATCATATCATCATATTATTTCATTTATTAATGCAACCCTAACGAATTATTTTTATCAAAAAAATCAGATGATTTCGAATCCCGTCTATCTTTTCCAAGATATTGTTTCACACAGAAGTGCCAAAGAAATTGGGATGAAATCAATTGGGTTGTCCCCTTCTATGTGTGATATTACATTTATCAGTTTTGCATCAATTGGGTTGTCCCCTTCTATAAAAAAAATTGCACTAATTTTGACGTTATTTTACTAATCTCGTGAAAATAACGTTAAAAGTGACGGACGGTTAATCAGGCATCATGTAGTGGCGTTGATAGCCGAAAGACAAGGGTACATGCACCGATCAGCCGGTGTCCCGATGATTGAGTGCTATGTGCCTTATGTCCAAGGCTTGATGCAAAACTACTATCGAGCCGGGGGTCTCACCGAAAGCAGCCTCTCTATCCTTATAGGGTAGAGGTAAGGCTGTCTACATCTTACCCTCCTCAGACCCTACCATAGCTTTGCTATTGGTGGGATATACTGAGTACGATGATGATGATGATGATGATGATGACTGTCGATCCTGGCTACAATTAATAGGAATAGACAGAACACAAAAAAGTCAATTGATACAGTTTGATAATCCAAACCCAACTTCTTCGTCTTCATCAAACAACCCTCCTTTATACCTAGTCAAGCTTTGGTTTTGGTGCTTGTATGAGCACATTTCAGTTCGATACAATTAAATTAAAGCCAAACAATAATCATTCCAATGAATCAAACAAATTCAATAAAAATCCTTCAACATTATCAAATCTTTACAATGTCCCCTATGAATATGATACACTCACACTTGTGACACAAGAAAATAAGTGGAGGGAAAGAATGGTTAGATGACAACACCAGAGGACGGAGACACCTCGCCGAAACCCAAGCATTTGTTTCTTCTTAAAGAAACGAAAGCGTAGGATCCACCAGCGTGCCTCTAGTGCCACCATTTGGCCATTTCATCACTTTACTTCCTCATCTACTTCTCTCCCAGCAAGCATGAGTATATCATATTTGTACAATTCACTGCAAATATCTTATAATGATGAAGAAGTTCTATCAAATCAGTGTGATTCATCGGAAATACCCCTTTTTACCTCTAATTTAATTGGATCTAAGTGAAATGTTTTCAGAAAAACACCATAATCAAAGCTTAACTAGGTATAAAATATGGTTTTTTAACAAAGCAAAAGAAGTCGCATTTGGACTATCAAACTCTACCAACAAACCTTGATAGATTTATTGTGTTTGCAATCTAAATATTAGTTACCACTAATCCACACAAAAACTTGTCTCTCGTATTTCCCCAATATTATCACAATCAAAAGTAGCCTATGCCATTAAATCATTCATCTTTCCAACACTAACCCTAGAGAATATTCAGCCGAAATCGAACACCATAGAAACTAAAACAACTGTTTGAACATAAAATTGAGTTGAAATAACATCATAACATGACAATTTAACAAGTATTATATATAAAAAAATACATAATAATTACCGATAAGATTGGCTAAAGTCATGACGAGTCTAGGCTTCAAAATCGGAATGACGGCTTCACGCTCCAATCGAATCACTTCTTTGTTACTATTGCTAACACTCCCCATTTTAACTTAAACCTAAGTAAGCCGATTGAAGCACGCTTTAAAGTTGTTCGTTTTATCTGTTGCTGCAGGAAAGAAATAAGGGTTTTGGGATCAGCAATTAAGCATGACGAGACCGACAGACAAGACAGGTGTTTGGTTGTTTGCTAATTATATGCAAAATGGGTAACTGACAAGGTTGAAAATAGTAGGACGGAGTCAAATAAATAGTCACAAGTTAACCCTCCTGAGTCTAATCTAATCGGATGAGTTAGTAACCGTCAGTAATTTAAACTGTCGTTAAAAATACAGTCATTTATGTTTAAATATTTAATTTTTATTGTTGTCGGATAGTCGGAATGGGTTATTATATTCCGCTAAAGTTACCGATTCAAGCATTTTGAAAAGTTGTTAACGAATTACGATGTCAAAATGTATTATATTTTAAACAAAATTCTATTTACAGTAAAATTTTTTGTAAGAATGTTAAAAGAAGCTGAATATAATTGTGAGTTAATGTACAATAACCAATAGAGAAAAATAAATTAAATTATGGAGATAATAATATTATTAAAAAAAGCTATAAGTATGGTAAAGTATACGTGAATATTTGTTATTCCAAGTTACCTGTCGCTAATTTCACTCCATAATAACAGTGATGTAGCCAATTGCCTAAGCATTCACGTCTCATTGTTTATCTTTATTTTTATAGTTTAACTAAAAACCAACTTTAACCTTAAATTTATTCATATTTTAAAAAATATTCATGTTGTATTCCTTATATTTATCTCTATTTGATTAGATAATACACTCTTAATCAATTTTTATAATTATTTCTTTCACTTGCATTAAGAAAATAATGAGGGATGACTAATTGACAAAGTTTTTTTTTTTTTTTACACAAAGTGAGGTGACAAAAGCAAAAAGGTAGGCCAATCAAAAGAATAAAATTAAAAGAATTTTATACCGGAAAGTTTGTGCATTTCAAAAATAACCATAAGACGTTGTTTAAATAAATTAATATTCATATTTAGTGGAATGGTTAGAGATGGTTTTTTAATTGATATAAAAGACTAGATTATTGACCCGTGTACGACACGGGTGAAAATATATAAATAGTTAAACAACAACACTCGAGAAGACAATAACATGATATATAATTGTTAATATAACATATTCTAAACAAAAAGTTACTTCAACATACATACAACCAATATAACATTGTTTCTACAATTACTATTTACATAATACAAAATTGAAAATGATAATTTCATAAACAACAAAATAACTTTCGTTTTACAATTATTTTATAAATAACAAAAACTTGAAAATTAAAATTTCATAAGTAACTAAATAGTTCCTTATAAACCACATTTGTAGTTTTATTTGTAACATTATCGTCCTTATCTAATATAAGCATTTTAACACCGACTCTACTCTTCACTCGTGATAAAGCCACATATAACTGGCCATGTGTATATCCATTAGCAACATCTGTTGATCAAAACAGCGAGTACAATTAACGGATAACATATACACCAACTTCAAATACACAAATCAATAAAACATATGTTACAAAAAATGAAGCTAACACCAACTATGAACCTCAATAACACCTAGTTAAGAACAATGTATTTGAAATCAGAGTTTGATATTTAGACATATAATCACATATATTAATGTGGCTAAAATCTTATTCTAGCTCTACTTTACCATGAACCATAAACGCATTCTTTAAAGTATACTATGTATGAGGTTCATAGACAGTCAATAAGGTGATTAATGTATATGTCTACTCTACACCAAAGAACAATATTTAACAGAAACAACAATATTAAGTATTAATTGAAATCGGATGTTGTATACAGAAATCGATTAATACTAAGGTTTCGTTTACAGAAAATTGAGAGGTAAGTAATGTATGTATGATAAAATAAGAGGAGAGTAACAAAATCGGTGAAGATCATTCAAATACGAAGTCATCAGTTTGGTGAAGAACATACCTGATCGAAATATGTGTTAACTTGAGCGACGAAGAAGATGAAAGGACTTTTGAAAGTTGAGGAGTTGATATAAGATATTATGCTTATAAATTAATTATAGTAATATTATAATATTATTATGTTAAGTTTATAAACTTTAATTTGTAAGAAATTGTTTAATATGAATTTAAAATATATATTCTATATTTTCGTATATGATGAGATATTTTCTTTTAACTAAAAGTATTTTAAATTAAGTATTGTTATATGGTTATTTTCTTTCAACTTATTTGGTAAGTAATACATAGTAGTATAGGAAATACATCATTTCCTTTATAAAATTTCATGATGAAACTATATATTATTAAAATTGTTTACCAAATTTTGTAAAATTATGTGTTTTGTTATGTCTGGTTGTTAGATAATTATTAGTGGCTTTCTTCATAAAATGTAACTTACAATTAAACTTAATAACTTACAATTGCATGTTAAATAATGGTATTTAATTGCATGTTAACTTATAATACATACATTAAACTTAATAACTTATAATTGCATGTTCAAGAGTGAAATTGTAATAAAAAATACGTTTAGGAATTTAACTTTAGGAAAAGACTAAACAAATATATGAAAACATCATTTCATGATGAATATTGTACATGTAGATGTCCAAAATATGTGTATCATTATTCAAATTGCATGTTAATAGTACCAATGTAAGTATTGATGTTAGTAGGAGCACAATGATGAAGATTCCATAATTTAAAGTTTTATAAAAAATATGTAATTTTTAAAACAACATTATAAAGAATAAACATAGCAGTTGGTCTAAACTATAATGTAACATCACGTAAATTTCGGGCCAAAAATGTCACATTTCCAAAGTTAAGGGACCAATTCAGCCAATTTCTAAACTCCAGGGACTAAACTGAAAATTCTATTTTCTTGACCCATCGCGCTACGCGACAGGTCAAGAAAGACACCCACCGCGTACCGCGATGGGGTGTCTGACACAAACTGACACGTGTGCCACGTGGCACACGGTGGCAACGCCTGCCACCACGTGTCACCACGTGGCGACACGTCCGCCACGTGTCGCCACGTGTGAGCAGTGCCTGCCACGTGTCGACACGTGGCAGGTCTAGTGGGTGACTCGCCAGGCCCACGTCGCGGTACGCGACGGGCCAGCCCAGGGACCCATCGCGTACCGCGATGGGGTCCAAGATCAGCCCTATAAATAGAGGCCACGGGTTCTTCACAAATCCACACCAAAAACACATATATAATCTCTCACTACTCTCTCTCTAAACCTAGAAGTTCGTGCCATCAATCCACCTCGTTAAACGTGTCCCGAAACCTCGTTTTCCGTGCCCATTACCTCGATATACGTACCACTTCCCGACGACGTTCCAAGCTAGAAGGAGGTGTTGTCCCAACGTCCCGACGATTTACCACGAAGTACGTGCCAAGGGTGTTGGTGTATCGAAAAGCGTGCCGAGGATTGATTAAGCGAGTGTTGATAAGAAGGATAGAGTTGAAGTGTTGCCCGAGTGAGAAGGGAATATTAAGCCAACCAAGGTAGGCATAATGCCCGACCAAAATAATAATAAAATATTGAAAGGGCTTAACACCCTAAGTCGAAGTTATTCTCGATAATCAAAGAAAGATATAACAAAGAAAATAAAGAAAAGAAAGATAAAATATATATATGAATAAATATATATATATTATAAGATTATTTTTTGTTATAAAATATATTATTTAAGTATAATGAGTATACTTAAATAATAAAGAAAAGAATACGTTTCTTAAAGAAGAAGAAACGTTGGGTTATTATGAATAAACTAAAGGTTTATAAATTACTATTAAAACTAAAGGTTTTAAAGTAAAATGAGATTATGAACTAAAGGTTCATCGAGATAAATAAGACTAAAGGTCTTAAGCCGGATCGTGTATCCGACTGATGAATGTTATACTTGTACTATAGGTGCGAGATAGCGAAGGAAGATTAACGGACGGTGTTGGAAGCCGATCCCATTAAAAAGGTGAATACGCCCCACTTTTACAAACTTGTTTTCGAACAAACAAACATGTTATGTGTAAAACTTTACATGAGGCTACGTGTCTCTAAAAACATTGTAAATAAGAGTATAAACCTAGCCCTCAGGCTGTGGTATACGTTTGTCTGGATCCTTACATATGTGGTATGCGGTGGGCACATCGCACCACGCCTGGTCACGACCTCCAGCCACGATGGGCCGAACCAAAGTATGTTCGAGTGAGAATGACCTTGTGTATATTTATGGTACCTAAGTTATGTCGAGACGCTGCGGTGTCTTGCTGAGGTGACCTAGTGTAGAGACTCGAGTTTATGATGATTGTTTAACTTGATTATTCCTATGCCAAGATGGGCCGAGACTTACGTGGTCTCGAGGGGTAATTAAGTAAAGAAAATATTTTTAGCGTCAGCATATTCACCAGCATTCGTTGCTGACGTATTTTATTTAACATTTTGCAGGTAACCAATAATAGAGCTTGAAAGACGAAGAAGCTCAAGAATCCGATGGCTCGGATAATTTTGTGTAAATATTAAAACATGGTGGTTTTGTAAAACTTATAAAACAAGTAAAACTAAACGAGACTTTCGTCTCGTCTTTTGTATTGTAAATATTCATAAATATGATCCTTATGTTTTTATAAAGTCTTCCGCATTAACCCGCTACTCTGATTTATTTACAAATGTGGTACAAACTATGGTTCATACTCCTAGGCCTAGATTGGGGGTGTGACAGGTTGGTATCAGAGCCATCGATCTTAGCGAATTGGGTATCATAAAACAATACCCAAGCTTCGATTCAAGCGTAGGAAATAATTACTTGTTTATTTGAATAGGGATAAGATTGGTTGGTAACCCTTTCTTTCCCTCTCTACATTCTAAACCACCTATCAAAGATGTCGTACGAAGAATTAATGAAGTATTATGATAATGAAGCAAGAAGAGCAAGGAAGTACTATAAATTCCCAAAGGACATCATGAGCAAAGATTACTTTGAGTCATTTTTCAATTCCAACGAAGGACCTAGCCAACAACCCAATATGGAACCAAGTCCTATCTATCATTTGGATAACACCCCACACGAAGTATACCAACCGCCGAGACACTCGAGTTATCATCCAACAAATCTACCTATGTATCAACCATCGGAGGTACCGACGTATTATCCTTCCGAAATTCCGACTTATCAACCCATGGAGATTCCGCCAAGTTATCCATCCGAAGATCCAACATATGTGCCGCCAAATCCACATCCGTCATATTATTTTCTCGCCAACAAACAAATAAAGGAAGAACCCAAATCTCCTTCTTCTGAATGGATGAAATGCCACTCCGACCAAAGAAGGTGGCATACCGGCACTTCAACAATGGATACTGCAAATTCCCACCTCAACAATGAAGGGCCATCTCACAAGCCTAAGATGAGAGTGACTATGCCGTACGAGAGGATCCATATGCCTGCAATGACCGAAGAAGAACTGGAAGCGGAACCAGAGGAGGAATCGGAGGAGGAACCCGAGGAGGAAACTGATCCTGAAGAAGAGGAATTTCCCGACAACCCGAATGAAGAGATGACGCCGGAGGAAGAACCATACTCTCTACAAACCCCAAGTTATGGTTCTGTAGACCCCTACATGCAATTTTTGCAAGAGCTCAAAGGTAAAGCATCGTCAAGCTTTCCACCATACACTGGCAAGATTCCCTCAGTTGAAGAACAAGCAAAAGAAATCCAAGAGCAGAATGAGGCTGCCGACACCTTCTTCAACTACCAATCGGATGTGACTGCATCCCCATATCCTGATCAGAGGAATCACTTTGATGTAGTAATAATGGGATACCGTGATCCACCGTCACGTTACGGTTATCCCCGGGACATTCCCCAGTCACAAGAGGAACATATGGATCGAGCCTTACATGAGACCGATGATTTAAGAAAGAAGATTGCGGTTGATGGGAAAAAGAAAAAGAAGATGGGAGATAAACTACTTCGCACATGCAACAAGCTTACCAAAGTTGTGAAGAAGTTTATGAAGGATTAAGAAGAAGAAGAAGTTTATGTGTGTAAAATAGTTTGTATGATATGTATAATATGTATCATATGCAATAAGGATAGGATCTTATATGTCGTTTTAACGGTATATAAAGTATGATGTAAAATAATACACATATCATTTATGATATGTATATGGATGTGAAATAAATAAAAATTTGTATAATAAGAAAAGAAATGTGTTAAATTTCAGATCAAAAGATATAAAAGATAAAAAGATTTAAAAGAGAATGTCTAGACAAAGCGATAATCGTGAGGTTTCCCGAAAGGAAGCCAAGAAACGAGAAGCTAAAGGGAAAGGTCCCGAGAAAGAACGAGAGGATCCGATTCCCGAAAAATACATGAATCAAATACAACAAATGATCAAAAAGGCTGTTAGGGAAGAATCTGAAAATAGATCCCAGTTTAGACAAAAAACATTCTCATTCTGAAAACCCTTCTCGAAAGTCTGTTTCGAAACCTCGATCTAGACCCTCCCGTATGGACGAAAGTATGCACGAATCAAATGCCGATGGAGGCATAAGACAAGAATTTAAGAAATTTAAAATCGGTAGTTGCTCATTCAAAGACTTTAAGTGTTATGAACCGAAATAATTTCACGGTGACAAGGGAGCCATCAATACCGTAAGGTGGCTTGAAGAGATGGAGACGATAGTGATTACGAGCAAATGTACGAATGAAGAAAAGATCCAATACTCCGCCTTAATGTTCAAAGGCGAAGTGGTTGAATGGTGGAACACGTTAATAATGAGTAGATGAAGAGAAGTGATGCATAGTTTGTCTTGGAACGAGTTCAAGGAGTTACTAATGTCGAAGTTCTGTCCGATGCATGAGACAGATCATATTCAAACCAAGTTCTTAGCTCACAAGGTTGTCAGAACAAACCTTCGTGAGTCCAACACGAAATTTCACGAGTATTGTCGCCTGGTACCCCAACTGGTGACCCCTGAATCAAGCAAAGTCACTCGTTACATTTGGGGATTGCCACGAGAGATTCGTGACATGGTAAGATCGCACTTACCACAAACTGTTGACTCCGCAATGGAGTTAGCAGGATACTTGATGGGCGGAATGATCCGCAATAAAGAGGAGGACAGGAGGGTCGTATCAACTCAAGACCCGAAGAAGGAAGGAAATACCTGATTTAAGGGTAAAGGAGTCGATAACGACGAACTGGCTTTAACCTTGGCATCCCACAATGCAAAATTTGCAAGAAATACCATAGGAGTAGATGCCATATGACTCCACGACTTTGTGAATCATGTCACAAGCCCGGCCACGCCACGGCCGATTGTTGGAAGAAGAAAATGACTTGCTACAACTGCAAGGAAATGGGACATCTTAGCTTTGAGTGCCCCAAAAATAAGCCCGCGACTGGTGGTGCGGGTGGTAGCGGTCAAAAGAACGAGCCTAAGAAAGGCAACGCAAGAGTCTTTGTCCTTGACACCAAGAAAGCGGCTGACACACCAGAAACCATAACCGGTACGTTCCTTATTAGCAACGCCTATGCTAGAGTCTTGTTTGATTCAGGAGCCAATTTAAGTTTTATAGATTATAAATTTTGTAGTCTATTAAACGAACCTTTAATCAAACTTAATAAAACTCCAAGCGTCGAAACCGCTAATGGCGACATTGTTAAAATCTTCGAAGCTTTAGAAAACGGAAAAATCTTGTTAGCCAGTTATGTTTTGCCTATTCAATTATTACCCATGACTCTTGCTAGTTTTGATGTTGTATTGGGTATGGATTGGTTATCCGACAACCATGCTCGTATCCTTTGCAACAGTAAGACCGTTGAACTCCAATCCCCTGATAAACGTACCATACGAATTAAAGGGGATAAAGACGCTGACCAAGTTAGCCTAATCTCTATGATAAGGGCTAACAAATGTTTAAATTAAGGATGCTTAGCATTCATGGCCTACGTCATCGAAGAATCAAAACCCAAAGAACTCAAAGACGTGCCCATTGTTTTCGAATATGCCGATGTCTTTCCTGACGAACTCCCCGGCATTCCTCCCGATCGTGAAGTAGAGTTTAGAATCGATCTTATTCTCGGAACTACCCCAATCGCCAAGGCTCCATATCGCCTCGCGCCAACCGAGATGAAGGAACTAAAGAAGCAATTTGACGAACTTCTCGAGAAAGGTTTCATAAGACCTAGTTCATCACATGGGGAGCGCCGATACTATTTGTCAAGAAGAAGGATGGATCTATGCGGATGTGCATCGACTATCGAGCTCTCAACAAAGTTACAATCAAGAATCGTTACCCACTCCCGCGTATCGGTGACCTGTTCGATCAACTTCAAGGTGCTAGCTGTTTTTCAAAAATCGATCTTCGTTCCGGCTATCACCAACTTAAAGTTCAATCCAAAGACATCCCGAATACCGCCTTTCGAATGAGGTATGGCCATTATGAGTTCACCGTTATGCCATTCTGACTCACTAATGCACCAGCCGCGTTTAAGGATATGATGAATCGTATCTGTAAGCCTTACTTAGATAAATTTGTGATCGTCTTCAGCGACGACATACTCATTTACTCTAAGTCTAAGGACGATCATGAAAATCATCTTCGAACCTTACTTGAAATTCTTAGGACCGAGAGGTTATACGCTAAGTTCTCGAAATGCGAGTTCTGGTTGCACGAAGTGCAATTTCTTGGTCACGTCATTAATGTAAATGGAATTCAAGTGGATCCCACAAAGATTGAAGCTATCTCTAAGTGGGAAATCCCAAAGTCGCCAACCGAGATTCGAAGTTTCTTGGGATTGGCTGGCTACTATCGAAGATTCATTGAAAACTTCTCTAGAATCATTGTTCCCTTAACTTCTTTGACTCGCAAGAACATTAAATATGAATGGGGAACAAAGCAACAAGAGGCGTTTGATATACTTAAACAAAAACTTACCCAAGCTCCTATACTGGCTTTGCCAGAAGGGATTGAAGACTTCGTGGTCTTTTGCGATGCATCACATTCCGGCTTGGGATGTGTGTTGATGCAACGCAAGAAAGTTATAGCTTACGCCTCTCGTCAACTCAAAGTGCACGAAAAGAATTATACAACTCACGATCTAGAGTTAGGCGCCATAATCTTTGCACTTAAGATATGGAGATACTATCTCTATGGAGTTAGATTTGTCGTGTACACCGATCACAAAAGTTTAAAACACATATTTGATCAAAAATAACTAAATATGCGCCAACGACGCTGGATGGAAACTCTAAACGACCATGACTGCGAAATTGTCTATCTGAAGGTAAGGACAACGTGGTGGCCGACGCATTAAGTCGTAAAGAGCACGAAAAGCCGAAAAGAGTCAGAGCGTTAAGGCTAGAAATCCAAATTGATCTTATAGACCAAATCAAATCCGCGCAAACTCAAGCGATCAACGAAAATCAAATTTCTGACAAAAAACGAAACGGCACCATTGACTCGCTAGTCAAAGGTGACGATGGTATCCTTAGACTCGGAAATAGAATTTGGGTACCAATCGTTGGAGGATTGCGTGAGAAAATCTTAAACAAAGCCCATAAGTCAAAATATACGATGCATCCCGGAAGCGACAAAATGTACCAAAATCTTAAAGAAAATTACTGGTGGAATGGAATGAAGAAGGATGTCGCTTCACATGTTGCGAAATGTCTCACTTGTTTAAAAGTCAAGGCTGAACACCAAAAGCCTTCGGGATTGCTTCAGCAACCCGAACTTCCCGTATGGAAGTGGAAGTTGATTACTATGGATTTTATTACCAAACTCCCGAAAACGACTCGACAACACAATGCAATATGGGTGATTGTGGATCGTCTAACTAAATCCGCACATTTCATACCTATTAATGAGTCGTACTCAATGGATAAATTAGCGCGTATATATGTGAACAACATCGTTTCTTTGCATGGAGTACAACTATCTATAATCTCCGACAGAGACAGTCGTTTTACGTCTCACTTTTGGAAAAGCTTCCAACAAGCACTCGGCACAAAGCTAAACCTTAGCACCGCCTATCATCCACAAACCGATGGGCAAAGCGAAAGGACAATCCAAACGTTGGAAGATATGCTCCGCGCATGTGTGATAAACTTAGGAGGAAGTTGGGACGACCACTTAACTCTAATGGAATTTTCGTATAACAGTAGTTATCACACGAGCATTCAAACCGCACCATTTGAGGCGTTGTATGGACGAAAGTGTAGAACGCCCGTATGCTGGTCTGAAATAGGAGATAATCAATTATCTGGACCCGAGATAGTCCAAGAAACCACCGACAAGGTTATTCAAATCCGCGAACGACTTAAGACGGCACGTGATCGCCAAAAGAGTTACGCCGATGTCTGTCGTAAGCCGTTAGAGTTTAATGTTGGTGACAAAGTACTTTTGAAAGTCTCGCCATGGAAAGGCGTAGTTCGCTTTGGCAAGAAGGGCAAACTAAGTCCTCGATTCGTTGGACCCTTCGAGGTACTCGAACGAATTGGTACCGTCGCCTACCGTTTGCGACTACCCGAGGAAATGCAAGGGATACACGACGTATTCCATATTTCGAATCTACGTAAATGTTTAGCCGACGAATCTCTTTCGATGCCCCTAAGAGATGTCGAAATTAACGAGAACTTAAAATTCATTGATAAACCAATTCAAATTGAAGATTCGAAAACAAAGAAACTTAAAAGACGAACTTTGAAAATCGTGAAATTGAAATGGGATTCTCGACGAGGACCTGAGTATACTTGGGAACTCGAGTCCGAAATGAGAAAGAAATACCCCCACTTATTCTCGTAAGCAATCTCGAGGACGAGATTTATTTCAAGGTGGGGAGGATGTAACATCACGTAAATTTTGGGCCAAAAATGTCACATTTCCAAAATTAAGGGACCAATTCAGCCAATTTCTAAACTCCAGGGACTAAACTGAAAATTATGTTTTCTTGACCCATAGCGCTACGCGACAGGTCAAGAAAGACACCCATCGCGTACCGCGATGGAGTGTCTGACACAAACTGACACGTGTGCCACGTGGCACACGGTGGCAACGCCTGCCGCCACGTGTCGCCACGTGGCGACACGTCCGCCACGTGTAAGCGGTGCCTGCCACGTGTCGACACGTGGCAGGTCTAGTGGGTGACTCGCCAGGCCTACGTCGCGGTATGCGACGGGCCAGCCCAGGGACCCATCGCGTACCGCGATGGGGTCCAAGATCAGCCCTATAAATAGAGGCCACGGGTTCTTCACAAATCCACACCAAAAACACATATATACTATCTCACTACTCTCTCTCTCTAAACCTAGAAGTTCGTGCCATCAATCCACCTCGTTAAACGTGTCCTGAAACCTCGTTTTTCATGCCCATTACCTCGATATACGTACCACTTCCCGACGACGTTCCAAACTAGAAGGAGGTGTTGTCCCGACGATTTACCACGAAGTACGTGCCAAGGGTGTTGGTGTCTCGAAAAGCGTGTCGAGGATTGATTAAGCGAGTGTTGATAAGAAGGATAGAGTTGAAGTGTTGCCCTAGTGAGAAGGGAGTATTAAGCCAACCAAGGTAGGCATAATGCCCGACCAAAATAATAATAAAATATTGAAAGGGCTTAATACCCTAAGTCGAAGTTATTCTCGATAATCAAAGAAAGATATAACAAATAAAATAAAGAAAAGAAAGATAAAATATATATATGAATAAATATATATATATATATAAGATTATTTTTTGTTATAAAATATATTATTTAAGTATAATGAGTATACTTAAATAATAAAGAAAAGAATATGTTTCTTAAAGAAGAAGAAACGTCGGGTTTTATGAACAAACTAAAGGTTTATAAATTACTATTAAAACTAAAGGTTTTAAAGTAAAATGAGATTATGAACTAAAGGTTCATCGAGATAAATAAGACTAAAGGTCTTAAGCCGGATCGTGTATCCGACTGATGAATGTTATACTCGTACTATAGGTGCGAGATAGCAAAGGAAGATTCACGGACGGTGTTGGAAGCCGATCCCATTAAAAAGGTGAATACGCCCCACTTTTACAAACTTGTTTTCGAACAAACAAACATGTTATGTGTAAAACTTTACATGAGGCTACGTGTCTCTAAAAACATTGTAAATAAGAGTATAAACCTAGCCCTCAGGCTGTGGTATACGTTTGTCTGGATCCTTACATATGTGGTATGCGGTGGGCACATCGCACCACGCCTGGTCACGACCTCCAGCCACGATGGGCCGAACCAAAGTATGTTCGAGTGAGAATGACCTTGTGTATATTTATGGTACCTAAGTTATGTCGAGACGCTGCGGTGTCTTGCTGAGGTGACCTAGTGTAGAGACTCGAGTTTATGATGATTGTTTAACTTGATTATTCCTATGCCAAGATGGGCCGAGACTTACGTGGTCTCGAGGGGTAATTAAGTAAAGAAAATATTTTTAGCGTCAGCATATTCACCAGCATTCGTTGCTGACGTATTTTATTTAACATTTTGCAGGTAACCAATAATAGAGCTTGAAAGACGAAGAAGCTCAAGAATCCGATGGCTCGGATAATTTTGTGTAAATATTAAAACATGGTGGTTTTGTAAAACTTATAAAACAAGTAAAACTAAACGAGACTTTCGTCTCGTCTTTTGTATTGTAAATATTCATAAATATGATCCTTATGTTTTTATAAAGTCTTCCGCATTAACCCGCTACTCTGATTTATTTACAAATGTGGTACAAACTATGGTTCATACTCCTAGGCCTAGATTGGGGTTGTGACATATAATCCAAGGAGAATATAGATAAAACAATGTATAACATTAATATTATGTAAGCAAAAAATATTAGTATAATATATTTTAAACCTATAAAATAGTACCTTGGTCCAGCGTTTACCCCTAGATAATTACAACTTGCACTCTTACACTCGTAAACCTTCACTCCATCAACAAAAACCTCAGAAACCTTACGACTACAACGTTTGCAACCGTTGTAGTACCATTCCTTGTTACCTACTATTGCCTTAACGGTACCAGTTATGATGACCTTTTTAGCCTACAAACAAAAACATAAAGGAGGTTTTTGTAAAAATAATACTTAAGATGACTTTTTTTAGATAGAAATGGTTATATAACTCCAAAATGCTACAAAGATCACTAATTGAATAGAATTGATAGTTCTTCAGAAACTCATCCTTAACAGTTAAGAGCATAGACGAACCAACCTGTTTAGGTATTTCGACATGGACTTGAGAGGATATTTTAAGCAACCTATTATTAATTCAAAGTAAGTCATAAGGTGTTTAACATATATAATAATGTTTTTAAAGAATAAAATTACATTATAATTGTATAGTTATAAGAAAATACCTTTTCTTGTAATCAAGCACTTCATACAAGTAATCATTGATCAGCAACCTTAAAACAGCATTACCATAAGAGTTGTTGAAATATACAATTTCTGCCAGAATCATATTTAGATATGTTAGTTTAAAATTATTAAGTATAAAGAATTTAACGGGTAAAATATAAAAGTTTTGATTTACTATACCTTCATAATACTTGACTCTTGCGAATTGGAGAACGATAATGAGATACTCCTCATCTTGGTTGTCAGCAACATATTTGGTAAGTTGCTTCAGATAGTCATCCCATAAAGTGAGATAAATCTTATTGCCACTGGCCAAGAAAATCATAAGTTAACACAACTGAATTATTTGATTATACATGATAATTTATATTATTAATAATACCTCAAGTCAGCAAACTCAATGGTTCTTCGATTTTGATGTTGTGACTCTCGGAAGAATGAGTTCTTGATGGTAAAAAACCTGCTGACATGCCCGATTACATCTGGGATAATATTCAAAAATAATGAAACATATATTAAAACGGTCTGTTATATGTAAGGATTGAATTTAAAGAATTTAAAAGTATATTGTTAATAAAGAATCGAGGTAACCTATTGTTCCGTTTTGAGGTATGTTCTTGGCTTTGATATCATCAAAGGTAGCAAACGACAATCCATAAAGGTGACCTTTAAACTCATCGGTAATACAAAGACGAGTTTCTGATGTGAAACAGAGCTTGTGTGGGCTGTCAACATAACGTTATGTTGACAGATTTGCACCAGGTGAAGGTTTTCGAACTATCAATGACTGATTTTCACCTAGCCAAACATCATGTTTCGGTATGCAAGCTTTCCTTACATATGCTTGCATCATGTCACCCTGTTACATTATTAATACGACAAACAATGTAATTATTAAATATATACAATGAGGAAGAAAAAAAATTACTAAAAACAATTGTATTTGTATAGAATAATACCATCTCATCTTGTAAAATCATTTCTATGGACCAATCCTCTCCGATTTTATTGTTGTCCTTTAAACGCCATAGTCTGAGAATACGACCCTTCAGTACACAGTCGTTGTTGGAAACATCCAAATCCTTGAACATGGTAATGTTTGATGCTTCCATGATGTTGTGTGAGAATAAATAAGATTAAAGCAAAGATTAAAATTTATACTTTGAAGAAAATTAAAAAACCTTGAGAATGACACAAATATGAATGTTCAGTAACAAAGTGAGAAATGTGAGATTTTCTTTATTCGGGTTATAGTATATATAGATAAACAGAGTTTGTTAGAAAATTTGAATTGTTAGATTAAAAGGAAATGTGTAAATATAGTAAATTTAGGGAATACAATTAAGGATTTCAAAAATGTAATTGATAATTGATATTTACTTAATTATGTAGTAATAACCGAATATTAAATATTGTCAATTTAGAGAATGTTAATAGGGATTTATTTATAACACAATAATAATAATAACTGATGACTCATAACATATCAAAATACGTGTTATTGATTGAATTTTGGAATATATTACACATTAAAAATTTAATTAAGGATTTCAAAAATGTAATTGATAATTGATATTTACTTAATTATGTAGTAATAACCGAATATTAAATATTGTCAATTTAGAGAATGTAAATAGGGATTTATTTATAACACAATAATAATAATAACTGATGACTCATAACATATCAAAATACGTGTTATTGATTGAATTTTGGAATATATTACACATTAAAAATTTAACATTTAACATTTAACAAATACCATAATTAAATTTGGAATCAATTACACAATAAACATAGGAAACATATCAATATGACGAATACCAATCAATTAAATTAAATGGCCGATTCATGTTAACAAAATTAGACACATTAAGTTGGCTTTGAATTCAAATTGAAATCATTAAAAAGTTGTTAACTTATAGTAATGATATGAATCAATAAAAATCAATTACTGTAAATGAAATTTGGAATCAATTATACATTAAAAATTTAACAAACACCATAATTGAAATTTGAAAACAATTAAACATTAAACATTAAACATAGGAAACATATCAATTAACATAAACAATTAACAATTCAACATAATAACCTAAGAATGTAAAATACTAACCTAAGTTAATAATCTAAATTATAGGTTAAAAAAATTAACATAGATAGGTAATTGAAATTTGGAATCAATTACTAACCATCGATGTGAAGATATTATTAACTTACGGATAGACCATCTTTTGTACAGTGGGATCTTCCATCATCTTCTCCAAAGCTTCAACAGACATAACCGGTTATTTTGTGCCTTTACAATATTAAATAAAGCTAAATTAGCATCTACTTTAAAACAACACAATAATGACACGTAAATACTAACATAAGAATGTAAAATACTAACAATCGATGTGAATATATAATTAACAATCGTCATGGATCTACTGAAATCGTTTCCCGGATCTAATCAAATCAATCGTTGGTATAAAATAACGGACCATTCTTTTATCGTCTATGGCCAAATTCATAATCCGAACTCCGGTGTCGATTGAATATGAACAATTTAATGAAATCATCATCAGATTGATATCAAATAATGGCCGATTGAAGGGATAATTTGTTGATTAGGTTAATAGGTTAGGTATGTAGAAAAGGGACGTGTATTGTAGTTGAAACTTGAAAGAATAGAAAGTTGAAAACTGGGTTTTAGTCAAATGGTTACCTTAAATATTTTAATGTGAATTATTAGTATTTTAATTATTAGTAATTGATTTATTTAATTGGTATGAAAAATAGAGAAGTGCAAGATATATTTGGAAAGAAAGGAAATCATCCAATAGGAAAGGCGCATGTGAAGGGAAACTAATTTGTTTTAATTGTATAGTAGGATTCTAGTGGCTAAACTTTATAAGTTATAATAATACAATGATATTGGTTTCTTTGGAATTATTGAGCCGATTAATTATGTATTAAAGTTAATTAAAATCAATAACTATTAATCATTTTCTTTTATTTACCTATAAAATGAAACTTAGATTCAACAAACAAATAAATGAGTGTGCTAACTATTGTACTATTTATATATAGAGTATACAAAATGTATGACGATGATAAATTGTATCTTTATTATATTAAATCATACTTTTTTTATACATTTCAATATACATAACAACAAACAAAATAAAGAGATAGTAGTTAAATCGAATAAATTAAGTCAAAACGAAGAAACAAAAACCAAAATGAAAGCCAACATGCATAAATGATAGCAAAAAAAAAACATAAATTGAAATCAAAATGAATAAATGGAAGCCAAAATGCCTAAATATAAACCAAAACGCATCAATTGAATCCAAAATACACAAATGAAAACCAAAACGAAGACATTGAAGCCAAAATGATGAAATGAGAGTTAAAATGCATACGTGGAAGCTAAAATCCATAAATGGAAGCTAAAACGAAGAGATGGGGGCCAAAATACATTAGTGTATCCAAAATGCGTAAAAGGATGCTAAATGCATAAATGGAACCCATAACAAATAAATGGAAGCTAAAATGCACAAATGGGAGAAAACACACAATTAGAAGTCAAGGCGAAATTGAAGCCAGAACGAAGAAATTACATCCAAGACGAATAAATGAAAGCCACAACAAAGAAATGGAAGCTAAAATGAAGAAATTAAAGCCAAAAAGCATAAATGGAAGCCGAAACGCACAATGAAAACGAAAGCACACAAATGGAAACCCAAACGCACAAATGGAAGCCAAAACGAAGAAACGGAAGCAATAACACACATATGAAAGCAAAAACACAAATGGAAACCAAAACGTACAAATGGGAGACAAAATGCACAAAGTGAAGCCAAAACGCGTAAATGAAAGACAAAACGCATAAATGAAAGCCAAAAACACAAATGGAAGTCAAAACACACACATGAAAGCTAAAAATGCACAAATGGAAACCGGAACACATAAATGAAAGCCAAAACGCATAAATGAAAACCAAAACACATAAATGGAACTCATAACGAAGAAATGGAAGGCACAAAAAAAATAATAAGAAGGCCAAAAACACACAAATGAAAGTAAAAACGTACAAATGGAGGTCAAAACACATAAACGAAAGCCAAAACTAAAAGATGGAAGCCAAAGCGAATAAACGAGAGTCAAACGAAGAAATGGAGTCCGAAAAAACATAAATTGAATCCAAAATGCATAAATGAAAAATTGAAAACCAAAATGCATAAATGTTAACCAAAAAAGTATGTATAGTTCTTATTCTTTTCACTACACTATTTCCATTTCCTTTCCTTTGTCTTTTTTAATGAAACTCAATAACACTTACAATAGAAACTTTATAAAATAATACACTTCGGACCACTAAAATTTATTAATTAAAAGAGTTATTAATTAATCGATAAATTAATAATTATTAATTTATATATTAATTAATATTTTATTAATTTATAGTAGAATACTTAGTTTATAAACACATTTCAAGCTTCCACTTAATTATTGTATACAATGCATGTATATCAAATGAACGGCCCAATTTGAAAGACACCTTCAATCTCTCACCTTATTATGCTTCTTGTGTTCAATGCATCACTTCGTGAAACGAAGCTATTAAAGCGACAATCACATTGAACAATTTATTGTTCAGCTATGAGAAAACAACACCAGAAGTTCTTACCATGCCAAGGAAAATTAGAGACGAGATTCAAGAGGAAATTGATTTCAACAAAAAACAAAAGACAACTGAGTTATTTTTCAAGAAACCTTCATAAATCATTCATGTAATATGCTATATACAAGGAATTATTAATTTATATTTTCTATGGTGCCTAAAGAAATTATCAAAAATGTATTATCTTATAATTTTAGCGAATTATTAATTTAGCACCCTATCCCCGAGTCGGGACCTGCAAAAAATATTATCTTAGAGAATTTATTAAATAATCGAGTTTTTATTGTATTTTCTTATATCCTTTCCGGTCTCTCCTTTAAAAAAAAAAAAAACCACTCGATAACACAACTATTCTTTTCTTCCCCCCCTTTTCGTTTCTTTATTTCATTACATTTCTCTCCTTAATCTGAATACCTTTTCTATATGCACTTGCAGACTGTCGGCACATAAAACATTCTTTTATTTTAAAAAAGATCTGTACAAAAATAAATAAATAAATATACCATACAAAAAAAAAAAAAAAAAGAAAAAAGAACTAGTAACTTATTATAAAAGATCTTTATTTATTTCATTACATTTCTCTCCTTAATCTAAATTACACTCTTAAACACCCTGCGAATCATCATCCCACATTGGTGCGAATCTAGAGAAGAAGAAGAAGAAGAAGAAGAAGAAGAAGAAGAAGACTAACACCAATTGCATTCTACGTTTCCTTCACTCCAATCCGATCCATATTAATCTAACCACCAATCAACCACTCGCAAATCTGAACCAACAACTCACACTCCACCACTTCACCACCACCGATCCACTGACCTAGGGCACCGGTCACAATGACCAGACCTCTAAAGTCCTCACGAAGAAGACCTACATTCATTCATCTCATATGCGCTGCTACTGTCTTCTCTCTAATTATTTTCGTTCTTCAATCGGTTTTCTTCACTGGTAAACCTAATTTCGTTTTGTTAACTGTTTTCAGCTTAATTTAACTGATTTCTGTTTAATTCACGTGTTTCGTTTTCTGTTAGGTACTCGAACTAAGTTACTTAATGCTGAAGATGTTCAGATCTTAACTGATTTTCAGTCTGACGTTCAGCAATGCGTGGTAAGTGTTTAGCTTCCTCATTACTCTTTGTTTTATATATACATGAAGGTTTATGAGTTAATGTAGTAGGTAGTTATGTTTAATATATACATGAAGGTTTAATTTAATGTAGTAGGTAGTTATGTTTCGTTGAATTGTTGTGTGAATTTGAAGTACTGACTGCTGGTGAGATGTTTGCTAGTTTTTATAGGTATTGTTGTATCGAAATTAGGTAGATCGCTGCATACCGGTTTCTGTTATGTACTTATGTTCGGTGTATAGTGTTCTAAGCGGATGATTTTGAGCTTTTAGCTGATTACTTTGTGAATGTGTTATGTATACGGTTGCTGCTACATATATAGTCCACTGTTGTTCGAAGGCTTGAAACTTTTTAGGTAAGTGTTAGCTTAACTGATTTTCAGTCTGATGTTCAGCAATGCGTGGTGAGTGTTAGCTTCCTTATCACTCTTGGTTTTTATATATACATGAAGGTTCATGAGTTAATATAGTAGGTAGTTATGTTCGTCGAATTGTTGTGTGAATTTGAAGTACTGACTGCTGGTATGATGTTTGCTTGTTTTTTAGGTGTTGTTGTATTGGAATTAGGCAGATCGCTGCATACCGATTGTTTATGTTTGGTATACAGTGTACATACTTTAGTCTCTTAAGAACATGTAAGAAACGGTATGCATATTTTAGAGATTAACTTGTGTTCTTAAGAGACTAAAATATGTACACTAGTTTTCGGTATTGCTATATCCAAATTAGTCAGATCACTGCATACCGTTGATTATATGTTTGGTATACAATGTTAATTTTCACAACCACCCATACCCTAAGTGTAAGGGTTTTTTTAGGTATTATTGTATCCAAATTAGGCAGATCACTGCATAACGTTTATAGGTTTGGTATATTAGTATATAGTGTACTAACCGGTCAATTTTGAACTTAGTGAACTTTTAGCTGAATACATCCTTGTTCCCAATGTAGGCATGCATTAGGTGGTTATTAGTCTCTAAGAGCACAACTTTTGAATGTTTACTTAGTATATGTTATTAGTTATGTGTGCGGCTGCTTTTTCATATACAATCCAGTACTGTTTATCTGCTCAATATAATGATGCTAATTCTTAGTGACATTGTCAATCAAGGCAAACAGAGGATTTGGACTTACTGCACATATCATTGACCATTGCAAGTTGATTCTTAAGTTTCCTGAAGGGACGAACAGCACCTGGGTATATCTCTCTCTTTTTCTGTATCTATGGATCTCTCTCTCTCTCTCTATCTCTCATGTATCCAGAAATTGACCACTGAATTTTGTGTTCACTTGCAGTTGAACCCACAGTTTAAAACTTATGAGCCATTGGAGTACAAATATGATGTTTGTGAGGCAGTTCTTTTGTGGGAACAGGTTAATCATCAATTGCTAGATGTTCACAGTGTTTTAATCTCATTGGTTCTGCTCTAAATATTTTTTTCTTTGTTCAATGCAGTATCGCAACATGACTACAGTTTTGACAAGAGAATATTTAGATGCACGACCTGATGGCTGGATGGACTATGCAGCCAAAAGAATAGCACAACTGTATTTTATTTTTTATTTTCTAAAAACCAAAGAAAGATATATTCGGGGTGTATAATATTTGCCATGTTTTTGCATCATTTACTTGGTTGAGTGGTTCAAACTTGGCAATTCACATTGGTTCTTTTCTCATTTTGATTTTTTTTTCTATAACCCTAGAGGCGCAAAGGATTGCAGCAACCATACTCTTTGTGAAGAGCACCTTAATCCAGTTTTGCCAGCCAAACCACCATTTCACCCTCGACAGTTTCACAAATGTGCTGTTGTTGGAAACTCAGGTGACTTGCTAAAGACTGAATTTGGTGAAGAAATTGATAGTCATGATGCAGTTATAAGAGACAACGAGGCACCAGTTAATGAGGTAACTTGGTCACCACAAAGGTGAAAGGTGTCTGCAAGCCATAATTAGGATATTTAGCTGATGCTTTCCAGAAATCCTAATATTGTCTTAAGTTATTCCCCTGTTTATACACTTTTTTGCAGAAATATGCTAAACATGTTGGTCTAAAGAGAGATTTTCGACTAGGAGTTAGGGGAACTGCTCGTAACATGGTCGCTATCCTCAATGGATCAGGTAAACCCCAAACTCTACAAGACAACATATGTTAATGATACAGTCATCATTTTTTTTTTCGAATTTGAGCTAAATATATGGTATCTATGTGTGTATTAGTGTATGTATACGGAGTTTCTTACTTTTCATCTGACGTGGAGTGCTTAAAGCCCTGAGTAGTATCTAGCTAGTGTCGTATTTGCTGTCTACCAGTAGTATATTCTTAACAAGCCTCAGGGACATTGTTTTTTATAACTGCTAGTACATTTAATGGGTGTTATGTTACATTTCTTTTCTTTTCTCTCTTAATAGAAAATTGTATCTCATGTTTTTGTTTTCGCTAGAAACCACAATTGCTCTAGAGACCTTGATGAACTCATGAAAAGAATAGTTTACAAACGCACCTATCTTAGAAGTTATTTGCATGTCACGTTTTTACAGTTTTTTTATCTCTCTTGCAGATGATGAGGTGCTTGTTATCAAAAGTGTGACTCACAGAGACTTCAACAAGATGATTGATGTAAGTTCTTTACTTCTTTTATGCAGCTACATTAAACTTTTTGGCATCTTTTTTTCTCATATTCTTTTTCTACATCTGTTGATTACAATAAATCTGCTATTTTCTATGTATTATTATTAGTTGAACACTTGACCCCACCATATAGTTGACTTTTGGGAAATATAGTACCATCTTTCTAGTCATATTTCTAAGTTGCTGTCTGCATCAGTTGTGAGAAACATATAGACAGGCAGTTGACCACATGAAAGTCATGCTTTTGATTTGTACCTTGCATGAAAGTCTTTAGGAAAGAGAGAAAATCTATGTTTATTTAAGAGACAGATTCAGAAACATGTGTCAGTTGTTAGGCACCATGCCAGTCGTCGTCGTCCTCCTCCTCTCTCTCTCTCTCTGGGGTTGAAAGATACATGTTTTTCTATACAAAGTTGGTTTTCTTATATAAAAGTAAATGCACTTATAGCAACATAGTTTTGCACATCTACTCATAAAAGCAGCATACTTTGAAAATTACTAGAAATGGCATCATACTTCCATTTTTCTAGACCTTTACTTATAATAGCTACCATGAGGTTCATTTTGTTGCTGTTATTGGTTAAAGAAGAGATTAAAGTAGTACATTGCTATTGCTGAACTGATTGTTTTTAAACTACACTGCTAATATTTGTAGAAAAGTTGTGAAGTAGTGTTTCTATTTTGTGCAATCATCCTTAGTATATATGCACAACTAGAGGTAGAAACCATATAGCTGTATGCACCAATAGTTCAAAGCTCATGGGCATATAATGACTTAAACAATATGTCAACTAAACATAAAAGGACTATTTTTTATGTTAAATTAACAAACAAGTATTTGGTCAGATTCTATGCACTTTAAAGGCCTCTCTTAATGGCAACCCTGATGAGTTATTTTATAAAAAATAATATAGATGATTCCAAATCCAGTCTATTTTTTTTATTTCAATTGAGCAGACACTTATTTTGTGTGATATTGTTGACATTTATGGTTTCATTGTCGATTGTGGTTACACTGAATGGGTATACACATGGGGCAGATGTTAGGAACAAAGCGGCGCGCGGAAGCGAAACAGCACACACATGCACAACGATAAACACACATAAACGAAAATATAAACGACACAAGAATTTAACGTGGTTCGGTCCCCGCGAGGGGACCTACGTCCACGGGCTGCAACTAGGTTTTCTTATTAGCTCAGAACCAAGATTACAATTACATGATGGGATATATATAATAAACAAGATTAGGGTTAAACATAATTAGGAGCCAAAACCGGGCCTTCTAATAAAACCGGCCCAAAGGCCTTCATAACCCAACAATCTCCCACTTGAAGGCCTTGCGATAAATTCCAGCCTGCCATCCAAGTAAATATAACAATCTCATTCATCCAGTAACTCTAGTAATCTTCAGTAATAGAAATCAACCAAGCCTCCAGTTCCAAGAACAAGCTAAAACTTCAACAAAAGAAGTTCTCCAAGCCTCCAGTTCTCTAGGAACAAACTAAGATTTCTACCAATCCACACCAGTTGCAGCGCCCCTTCCCATCAGTTACCTGAAAGGCCCATTGAAGCTCCCGAGAGCTCCAATCCGGTCATCACAGACCCAGCCATGACAAAACCCGCCAATGGCTCATCCTCAATCTTAACCGGCCCTCACTTACTCACACTACCGGCTCCAAAGACTTCCAGAGGATAATCACTCTCCAAAAATCAGCAGACTATACCAGGAGAGATTTTCACATTCGGATTTCCCAGTCTTCCGAACTCAACGTCCCTTTGGAAACAAACCTAGAACACACCGCGTGCTCCCACTGTTACCAAAACCCCGAACATGTTCAGACCTCCGAATACGCTCAAGCTAACATCACTGTGGCTCCAGGCTTCATGTCTGCAAACTGAAACCCCTTAGCTCTACCCGATTCAGCGAGCCAAGACCTTATAACTCGGAAGTTGGTTCACTTCTTCCGACGATACAGAGACCGTATCTTCCAAAAGTCTTTAACTAAAAGATTCAACAAATGCTTCATTGAAGTGAGTAACAAGAAATAAAGCAAACTAGAATCTTGAACCCAAGAGTCTTCACCGCCTTCACTGAGTCTCAATGCATCAACCCCAGATACATTCTCAAAAGCAGAATTCCAAACCTTTCGACATCGACTCTTAAAATGTCTCACCTCTACGCAACCTACCAAGTCGACTATGCCCAGCTCCCACTGTTCCTGTTATCCCAACCCATGCCACACCAACACTCCATGAGATGAACCCCACTCGTACTATCCCGGCAAATAACTTTACCCAACACGAGATTATGAACCTCTCAAATGGTGTACCACTGATCACCACCAAACAAGATATAACTTCACAATTCCAAACGAACAAGAAGTAATAATCACAGTTTCGAACCAGCTAACAGGCAAACAGCTATAACAACAGTAGAACTTTCATGAAATCAAGCGGTACCAAGGGTTCTATGACCGTACACACGATCAGTTAACTCAAACCCTAACCGAAAGATCATCCAAACGAGCAATAGTTAACATGACTTGCCACTAACCTCATTTTTTTTTTTCACTTATGCCGTCACCAGCACACCCGCTGGTTTCATTTTCTCCAAGTTTATCCATCACCAGTACTATATCCAAGTTCACATGACAAACCAATCAACCAAAATCCAAACCGTCAAACATTCCGATCATAACCACCTCGTCTTCAGTTATAACAATAACAAACGAGAACAAATCGAAAACAGTGAACAGACACAACAAGGGCACGGGCCTAAACTTGACGATTGTTCAACAGAACACTGCCAAATAAACCGATTTGCTCTTGCAATAACCGATAAATCAACTAACTGTAAATAAACTATATAAAGTTACCTCAGACTAATCTCTTGCAAACAAATCTGAACCCGAACCTAAATGGTCTTCACAAAACCCGGTTCCCTGAAGCCGAGCAACCTCCAAAGAAAAACCCTAAAACCCGAAACACCCGACCCGGTGCTTCACCTGCAACGCCCGAGTGAAACCTGCAACTCCAAGAAGTCCAAAACAGGAATTCTAATTGCAAAATCACCCGGAAAACCGTCCCAAACAGCCCTGAAAAACAGCCCCGAACAGCCCTGTTAACCAGAAAAACGAAGATCTCTGACAATACTGTTCACTGCCGGAATCACTGTTCACGGCCGGAAACACTGTTCATGCCGGATACTGTTCACCGCGGCACTGTAGCGGCGGCACTGTAGCAGCCCTTCTCAAACCAGCCTCTTCTACCTTTTTTTTTTTCCGATCGATACCCGTGCAAAACCGTGTGTAAACAACGAGCCAAAGCTCTGATACCACTTGTTAGGAACAAAGCGGCGCGCGGAAGCGAAACAGCACACACATGCACAACGATAAACACACATAAACGAAAATATAAACGACACAAGAATTTAACGTGGTTCGGTCCCCGCGAGGGGACCTACGTCCACGGGCTGCAACTAGGTTTTCTTATTAGCTCAGAACCAAGATTACAATTACATGATGGGATATATATAATAAACAAGATTAGGGTTAAACATAATTAGGAGCCAAAACCGGGCCTTCTAATAAAACCGGCCCAAAGGCCTTCATAACCCAACAGCAGACACAATAAACCCAAAAAGTCAATTGATATAATCTAAACCCAACTTCTTCTTTAGCAAAAAACACTCTTACATACCTAATTAACCTTTTGTTATTGTACTTTCATGAACACATTTTGGTTAGATGTAGTGGACCGAAGAAGTAAAAAAATCTTACCAGGGAATCACACAGATTTGAAGGAAATTTTTCAGCATTATCATATCTTTGCATGAACCATAGAGATTTTATAAACTTACACTTGTTATGAGAGTAGTAGAGAACGAAATGAATGGACAAATTGGTTGGATAGTGGCACCAAAGGCACCTTCTTGGTACCAAGGCATTTGTTTCTTTTTAAAAGAGTTGTAACGTCTAGCAACCACTAGATCTCGGCCGACCGTACCAGAATCATGTGGTCGTTCTGTTTCTGTTGATTCTTGTATGGTCGACAGAGATCCGGTGGTTGTTGCTCGCTTCAATTTCTTTAAGAAGAAATAGATGCCTAGGTTCTGGTGAGGTGTCTCCGGTGCCGTTGCCTGGTCATTTCGTTCGCTCGGTTTCTTTCTACTGGTCCCACAACAACTCTAAGAGGATCATATATGTATGTGTCTTTGGAAGCATTGGATAATGTTGTAGGATTTGTATCAAAATGTGTGGTTCACCACTTCACTGGAAAGTTTCTTTTTTTGCGTTTAATTTCATTGCATTGGACTGAAATTTGTTCATGAAAATACCATAACCAAAGCTTAATTAGGAATAAAAGACTTTTTTGTTATGAAAAGTTGGATTTGAATCACTAGATTGTATCAATTGACTTTTTAAGGTTTGTTATATTGAGTGTTTGCAGCCTCAAATCTCAATATCAGTTAACATCAAACTGCACATATACTAACTAACAAGCATACCCATTAAAATACCCCTCATATGGTAGGAAATTTTTAATTTTTTTTTTAAGAGAAGGGGGGGGGGGGGGGGATAAGTTGTGTGTGTTATCAAAAAGAACTTTGAAACAAACTAGAAACAACACACGTCCATTTTCTTTTAGACCTTTACCTGTCATAGATACCATGAGGTAAATTTCGTTGATATTCTTGGTAAAAAGGATGAAAGCAGTACATTGCTATCTCTGATCATTTTCAAACTACGCTGATATTATTTGGCAAAAGGTATTTTGCACATTATCCTTAGTAACATATATGCAAGTGGAGGCAGAAACCAAAAAGCTGTATGCACCAATATTGTCAAAGCTCATGGTATTGATTGGCTTAATTATAATTTTAATTTAACATAGAAGGCACGTCTTCTATATTAAATTAACAAGCAAGTATTTGGTTTAAGACCCTTATGAAACTGTTCAGTGAGCCATCAAAAACATAGGCGTGCACTCAGTCAGAAAAGTTATAATGAAATGTTTTTAGTTTGGTGTAGATATTCTTACATCATCCCATCACTCAATGCAAACCTAACGGATTATTTTATCAAAAAATATTCAGACAATTCCGAATCCAGTCTATCTATTCCAAGGTATTGTATTACGCAGAGGTGCCAAAGGAACCGGGATGAAATCAGTTGAGCTGGCACTTTCCATGTGTGATATTGTTGACATTTATGGTTTCACTGTTGATCCTGGCTACACTGAATGGTCAGTTTACTCCCTCTCTCTCCCATACACACACCACACACATTAAATAGACACTTGAGAAATGTAAATATTATAGTGATATGAGAGAACATGAATGTAAGTATGACAATTAAGGTGTAGCAGTGTAGCTTGATTTGTAGGGTATAGGTTAGGGTCAGTTTGGGTCTAAAAGTTCGGCTTAAAAGGATACAGGTTGAAAGTCAACCAAAGTGTAAATTTAATATATATGATCTATCAGATTACTTTTAAGTAAACAGAAATAGGTTAGTATTGTAGTTATATGGGATTTATAACTATATACACAATATTACTTTCAAAAGACCAAACGTGTTTGCAGATTTGACCCCGACTCCACTAAAATTACCCCTTTTGTCTGTAGGACCAGATACTTCTCTGAACCAAGAAAAGGTCACAATCCACTTCAAGGAAGGGCTTATTACCAACTTCTAGAATGCCTTGGTGTAAGTAAACATTCTATTGTTTCTCTTTTTCTTTTTTGGTATTCATATATTCCTGCCATCACAAAATACTGCAACATTTTCATGTTAGGATATATTTTATATTAAGAGTAGGGGCATAATAAAATACAATTAGTATCTAGTATCTATATATAACAATAGTGCTAAAAATGTACATTGTGCTTGATTAAAGCCTTAACCTTTTAAACTTTAACAAATTATCTTGACTTCTTTTTCTTCTCTTTTCAAAAAGTCTTTGTTTTTGACATATTGTGACAACTCCTACAATTTGTTAACAATAATTTTCGACCCACCCATTTTGCCATCTTTAATGTGTAATATTTAACGTTTTAGGTGATTAGGATACACTCTCCTATGAGAGCAAAACGGGCCCAAGACTGGTCTGATGTGCCAAGTCGTGAGAAGATAGGCAGGGCTCATGCAGCTGCCACAAGACTAAAAAGAAGTGAAGAGGGTGAATATGATAAAGTTGGACAATTTGGCAACTGTAAGGTGTGGGGCAATGCCGGCCCCTATGGTAGCGGGCCCGTTTCAGGGTCAAGAAATATGAGTAGCAGAAGGAGGAACTCAAATTACAGTAAATGGGAAGTTATGCCTTTTAAGAGTTTAAGAAAAGAAGCACAAGAACACTATAACCAGATGGAAGGTGTTTCATTGTATAAAATGGATGGCAACAAGTTAGATGATCTTGTGTGTGTGAGGCATTCGTTAGATTCTGAATCATAGGTTTAAAGTGGTAGATTGTGAAATGCTGACTAGGCCTGCTTCATGGATTTGGGTGTGATTAGTGTGAATTTCAAGATGAAGGGGAAATAGATGGTAACGTGGAACTCCAACGTGTTTGTTATTTTCAAGCGCGGGTGGAAAATGTGCAAAGAAAGATGAAGATTTCAAGAAATTTGCAATTGCTGTTCTATAATGTACTGCTGTCAGCTCTCTCACTTTTGATATGTAATGTTTTAAACCGTATGTTAAATTATTATCTTCATATTTATTTATAGAGGTTATAGTTGTCACTTGTGACTCAATGCAATGGAATAATGGTTAGGGTTGATCGTAATATTTGACCCTCAAAATGAAATCAATACCAGGCTGCAAACAAGCCTGGCTTGAGATTATCATTGCTCGATCTGGACTTCGCCTTCTTAGCAAGGAAGATTAGGGCTTGAATAGTTTGAAAACAATAAATGATGCTTAGTTAACTGAGCTTGATTCGAGTTGTTCAGATTTCGAAGAAAACTTTTTCAGATTTCGAAGAGGCTTGAATAATTCGGAAAGAAATTATTGAATAATATGAAGTCAGTTTTAAATAAGGAACTGGCTAAACTGAATACACACATGTGATAATTACTTTAAATTTGATACATAGACAGTTATCTAAACGAATAACCACTTTTTTCAAACTCAATGTCCCTCACTACTCTATTTGACCCAACACTATATACCTGTGCTTGTTATCATTCCCTACTAAGCTTGGTAAAACATACCGATTGAGTCAGGTGATGGGACAAAACAAGTTTAAAGCAAAATAAATCGAGTCAAAACAAAACATGCTCTCACAAAATAGACAGATGCTAGTGGATTGGCGGTAATGACGAAAGTCAGTGGACGGATGCAAGGACTAAGGTGTAGAGGTAGCGGTGGCGACATATCAATGGTAAGTAGCAGGTGAATTCACACAATTTGTTGTAAGTAGTGCAAATCACTTTGAACTCGTTTTAAGTTAACAAGTTATAAAATGACCTGCATTTAAGTTCACTTGATTACCCCTTTAAACCCATTGTATTATTCAAGTAAGTAACTAAGCTGACCAGTTGTCTAATCTGAAACTAGTTTTTTTTTTTTCAAATAACTATTGTATAATTCAATTAACTAAGTTGACCTGTTGTCTAATTTGAAACTGGTTTTCTCAAATAACTGCAACTAATTCATCAGTTGTTAGGGGACACAGAGTCAGCACGGAAATACCTGTTCCCTGTAAGCAAACTTCCCGCTTTCTTTCCCGGATCCAACATTCTGTTATTGCACATCAATGACTTCCAGCGAATACTCCCCGGTTTTCCCCACGTCCTGTGCTATTACAAGCTGAAACTTGAAAAGTTGATACTATTATCTTAAGCCTGTCAGATCAAAGTTGACCAGCGACGATAACATTACTGCACAACACTTAACTGCCACTTTGTTATAATTTTATAGAGTTTCGCATTATCAAACTACAGCTCATATTATAAAAATTGGCATCACAATGAGCATCAAGTAATCAACAAATATTGCAAATTTGTTATATAAATTCTTAAAACAAAAAAAAGACATTAAAATCAAAACAAGTAACAGGCACATTAATCCCTCTCAAAACAAAACAAAACAAACAAACCACAACCCTTACTTCTTAATCAAACTATCCGGCACCACCTTCAAGAGCTTCTTCTTCGACTTGGACTGCGCAATCTTCTTCAACGTCTTGGGGTTGGTAATCTTCTGAAACTTAGACCCGGACTTAATAATATTCTCCTGCTTCCTCTTCTCCCTCTCCTCCTTCTTCCTCCTCTTCTCAATCTTATTATTCCTAATCTCCTCCTTCAACTCCGTCATCTTCTCCTTATACGCTCTCTTCACCTCCTTCTGCAACGCTCTCTCTTCAAACGTTGACTTCTTCAACCTAACCCTAACCGCCGACGACCGCTGCGTCCTCACCTCCTTCCACTTCCGCCCGGACACTTTTCCGGCGATCACGCCGTCGTAGGTCGGCTTGCCGAATATCGGTTTGTTAGGGTTTTCGGACGAGGATATGGCTATGCGTTTGGAGGTCTGGATGTCTTCGGTTGAGTCGAATTCGACGTCCATGGCGGCATCGATCTCTTGCTGCTGTTCGGCTCGCTTGCGTTTGTAGGTTTTGCCGCCAAAGCCTTCGTCTAAGCGTCGGAAATCAATGGTGCACGCCATTGATGCAGGTGTATGGAGCCGCCGGTTAGTAAAATAAAACCCTAGAAAGAAAATGAGAGGAAGAGGTAGGGTTTTTATACGCATATAAGGTCTTTAATCTAATTGCATAAACGGTCCCTGTGTTATTCACAATTTAATATCGTCTACCGGAGGTATCACGTATCAAGTTTTTAAGAAAATTAAGATTGGTGAGTACTGACATTTACTGAACTTTCGCATGAGGTACTGAACTGAGCATTTTTGGAGTCAATATCAGGTTTTTAAGAAATTTGGGATTGGTAAATTAAGGATCAATTGGTATTGGTATTGGTCGTTACCGAATTTTCGCCTAGGGTACCGGACTGAGCAGTTTCGAGATCGATACCGAATAGTTAAGAAAATCGAGATTGTGAAATTCAGGATTGGTACGGATTTCATCCCTAATGGTCTATGTGTTTCAGTTAGTGCTGATACGTGTATTAGATGGTTGAGTAAAAAAATTAAATTGACGAAAACTTTTTTTTAAAAAAACTTTGTATATGAATTTATATATTAAGAATGGCTAAAAGTTGAAATAAGAAAATATGAGAAAAAGTAGGGTGGATATAGAAAAATTATAATATATGAGAGCTGATAGTTACTTATTTATTAGGTATGGATTAATGGAATGAGAACAATAGCTTTTGTGTATATATTTTTTCTCTTCATGGCTCAACAATTAACATGGAACTCAAATGACAATGACAGTGAGTCTTATTAATAAAGCTATGTGTAGTTGGGGAGCTACAAATTGAGGCGATTTGCGTCATATGTCGCTCAGTCAGCAAATGGTAGGTTTTTGTTTTTGAGGTGTAATGATGTTTTAGCTCTATACTCACAATCAATTATAATAATAATTAATCAAAAGGGAAGCAGGCGACAAATTTGTTGCCCCCCCCCCCCCAATCGCCCCACAATTCGCCCGAGGGGGGGGGGGTGTTGTTGCCGGATTTCACCCAAAAATCGCCCCAAGACCACGCCCACTACGGGTGGCCTAAGTAGTTAGGAGAAAAGAAATTGAAGTAAAATGTTATTCTAACGCAACCTTTCTTTAATTAGCAGTTACACTTCTTCATCCCTCAACTTTTGTCCGGATGAACTCTTTTACTAGCAATCAGTCATTCCTTGTTTTCGTATTGCCCACTCTTATATACATAATTTATGTGTCCATATAGATGTATACATGTGATATGGGCCAATATACATATCTTACACATATCAAATCAGATTGCATCGATATAACAGGTAGTCGAGTATATATTACCAATCATTCCCTCCTATTTTTATTCACGCTTGTTTCTTTTCTTAGTCCATCACTTCTTCAACAGTTAAATTTGCCAAAAAGAAACATAGAAATCCACAAAATTATCTTCTCTTTTTCAAATTTTCCTTGCGTTAAGTGTTTTATTGTCACACCCGGCCCTGAGCGGCGGAAACAGCCGGGCGCGCGCGAGTGGGAATTGATACTTAAGCACGGGCCATTGCAAACATTCAAAGTAAGATTTTCATTGCGCATGAAAAGTTTAATACAAATACATTACATTGTTTAAAAATTACATAAAAACATCCAAGTATAAAA
This sequence comes from Bidens hawaiensis, assembly GCF_021521415.1. Lineage (NCBI taxonomy): Eukaryota > Viridiplantae > Streptophyta > Magnoliopsida > Asterales > Asteraceae > Bidens > Bidens hawaiensis. The sequence goes on from NW_027495846.1 coordinate 233,476, forward strand.
ATTGTTGAAGATTTCCACGCCATATCCCCATGCGCGGCGGGAACAACCACGCGCATCGAAGGGATAGAACTAAAATCTTCCAAAAAGCTAGTTTAGATGTTCAGCGTGAGGTGCTCTAAGTGTGACTCCATGTGCTACCTAGTTATCTCCTGAAAGACACGTAAAAACATTTGAATCAGTATAAACTGAGTGAGTTCACAAGTCTTAGTAACTTGATAAATCGTATTGCATCATAATCTTGATACAAATCATTCTGAAACATAATTCTGATAGCATTATTAAAACACATGCTTGGTAAAACATAGTTATATCAACATATTCTGATAAAATCGTTCCGCGGGTTACGCGCGAACATTTCTGGGAACTGTGCTCGTCTATGCAAAGTGGCGCTGCCACTACGAGCTAAAATAATAATTCCGTCCCGCGGGTTACGCGCGGACGTTGTGCCGGAAAACAAGGCGCTCGTCCATGCAAAGGGGCGCGACCCCTACGAGCGGGCTCAAACCCATAGTACTGCCCCATGACCATACTAGGCACTCGTCCATGCAAAGAGGTGCGACCCCTACGAGTGGGTGGATCAAACCAGCAGTCCCTACCCTTAGAGTTCCAATGGTAAAGTGATCACTTACTCGAGTTCTAGCGCACATACATCGAAAACCTTAGATAACCGTTTGCATTACTCAACATGAAACATAACTTAAACACATAATTGCTTGCATAGCTTGTAAGTATACCATGATAAACATTATTTAAGTACGTGTCCCTCGCCCCGAAAACAGTTTAAAAATAGTGAAAACAGTGAAAATAGGGGCTGTGAGACTCACCTGTGGTTCTTGTTAAGGGATTAATCGAGATTCGGGTTTTCTTGGTGTTGGCCTCGGAATTGAAGGTCTAGAATACGATTAAATAACAAGAAGTATATATATTAAGATCAAGAAATAGGAGAATATAAGGGTTGGAAAGTAGATCTCAAGGTTATATTCTCGGCTTACCTAGTAACAGGATCGGAGCTGAAAACAACGGATGCTTGGGAGAGGATTAGTGCAAGTTTGCAGTTCTTTGGAGTGTGTTTTGAGTGATAATTTAGGTTACATATTTATAGGCAAACTCAAGGGAACACAATCCCTTGCTTTAGGGGATTGAAATCTTTTCATATCTAGGTGTAATGATGATAAAGTATGGAAATGTTTATTGTTTACTTAAAAGTGGAGGAGTGGACAAAAGATCTTGATTTGATTTGGACAGGACATGCAGGTCTGGGGTTGGTGAGAATAGGGTGGCTGACAGTTGACTTTTCATGTTACAGTGTGCTTTTTCAGGTACTTTTGTCAGTGTACAGTAAAAAGTGGAAAATCTCTGAAACACGCTACTGTTTCCTTTTGGGCGGGAGTAATCTCCTTATGTCTGGAGAATAGACTAAGTGTTCTGTGCGCATCACTTTGTGCGCATAGCTTTCTGCGTGTAGGACATTTCTTTGCTGCGGGTAGGTGCGTAACCTTCTCGCAGTTGGGGATATTGAGTTTCATTTGTAGATTCTCCAGGTGGTCTTGGTATTTCAACATAGTGATCAGTCATGTTGAAGTCAATTCCATCTTGGAGCTTCAGACAAACTAGCTCTCAATGTTCCCGCCATGCGGGGAGGTTAGTTCCCTTCCGCACGCGCATAAACGATTTAGGATGCACCCGCCTTAGCATCATGCGGGATGGTCTACCCATAGACAACATAACGTTAAGTTACATGAAAACATAAAGCCAAAACATTCGCGCATGGCGCATATAACATATGCTCACGCTGGTTCTTAACATGGTGCGCTTGCGCAGGGCGCACATAACAAATGCACGCGCTGACTAACATGGCGCGCTCGCGCAGGGCGCACATAACAAATGCACGCGCTTAATATTTACAATCACCTAATTATTAGGTTGATTACTTAGTTTAAGGGATTGGGAATTTACCGGGTGTCACATTCTCCCCTCGTTAAACGAATTTCGTCCCGAAATTTAGGAGACGTTGCTGGCAGAAGCCATGCTCTGAAAGAGGTGTGGGTATTTCTTGCGTATTTGGTCTTCTCTTTCCCAAGTGAATTCAGGCCCACGCCTCGAGTTCCATTGAACCTTTACTAACTTGATTTTGCTCCTGCGTAACTTTTGTTCTTTCCAATCGGTTACTGCTATAGGTTCTTCTACGAAGTGCAGCTGTTTGTCGATGTGAATCTCTTCCAACGGCAAAATCAACGTTTCGTCAGATAAGCACTTTTTGAGGTTGGACACATGAAACGTATCATGAACTCCACTGAGTTCGGCGGGTAAACGGAGTTTATAAGCAACCGGACCGATCCTTTCCAGGATCTCAAATGGTCCAATGTAGCGCGGATTCAACTTTCCTCGCTTGCCGAAACGGGGGACTCCTTTCCATGGAGAGACTTTCAACAGTACTCTATCCCCTACTTGAAACTCCAATGGTTTCCTTCGCACATCTGCGTAGCTCTTCTGTCTGTCGCGCGCTGTCTTAAGGCGATCCCTTATCTGAAAAATCTTGTCTGTTGTTTCTTGGATCAATTCTGGACCAGTCATTTGCTTGTCACCTACTTCAGCCCAGCACAGTGGGGATCTACACTTGCGCCCATACAAAGCTTCGAACGGCGCAGCCTTAATGCTTGTGTGATAACTGTTGTTGTAAGAAAATTCAACCAATGGGAGATGAGTATCCCAGCTACCTTCGAAATCGATTGCGCACGCGCGTAGCATATCTTCCAATGTCTGGATTGTTCGCTCGCTTTGCCCATCCGTTTGAGGATGATACGCCGTACTCATGTCAAGACGAGTACCTAAAGCCCCTTGTAACGATCTCCAAAACCTTGATGTGAACCGACTATCTCTATCAGAAATGATGGACACTGGGACTCCATGTTTTGAAACTACTTCTCGAATATACAGTCGGGCTAACTTTTCCATCTTATCGGTTTCCTTGATCGGCAGGAAGTGCGCTGACTTAGTTAGCCGATCCACAATAACCCATATTGTGTCATAACCCCCAGGTGTCCTTGGCAGTTTGGTGATGAAGTCCATAGAGATTTGTTCCCACTTCCACATGGGAATTTCTGGTTGTTGAAGCAACCCTGATGGTTTCTGGTATTCAGCCTTTACCTTCGAACACGTCAGGCACTTACCGACATACGTCGCGATGGCGCCTTTAAGATTGGGCCACCAATACAGCGTTTTAACATCTTGGTACATCTTGTCTGCGCCAGGATGTACGGAATACCGCGTCTTGTGAGCTTCGTTCAATACCTGCTCGCGCAATCCTCCCTTGAGAGGGACCCATATGCGGTTAGCGAAATATAGATTGCCGTTCTCTTTAAGTTCTAAATTCTTAACCATACCCCCAAGGCATTCGTTTTTAACAAACTCTGGTTTCAAGGCTTCTTGCTGAGCGTCTCGGATGCGGGTAGAGAGATCTGCGTGAATGGTCAACCTTAGAGCCTTGACTCGTAGCGTTTTTATTCGCTCCTTCCTACTTAGCGCGTCTGCTACCACATTCGCCTTTCCAGGGTGGTACTTAATTTCACAATCATAATCGTTCAACAACTCCACCCATCTTCGTTGCCTCATGTTTAAATCCTTTTGATCAAATATATGTTGAAGGCTCTTGTGATCCGTAAAGATTATACACTTTGTACCATAGAGGTAATGGCGCCAAATCTTTAGCGCGAAGACAACCGCTCCAAGTTCTAAATCATGCGTTGTGTAGTTCTTCTCATTGGTCTTGAGTTGGCGTGAGGCATACGCTATGACTTTGTCTCGTTGCATAAGGACACATCCAAGTCCCTGATGTGAAGCGTCGCAGTAAACAACAATGTCATCCATCCCCTCGGGCAAAGACAAAATTGGCGCACTACATAACTTCTGTTTCAATATTTGAAATGCTGTTTCCTGATTTTCGCCCCAAATAAACTTCTTGTCTTTCTGAGTTAGCGCGGTCAGAGGTAGAGCTATTTTGGAGAAGTTCTCAATGAAGCGTCGATAGTAGCCAGCTAGTCCTAGGAATTGCCTCACCTCAGTTGGGGTTTTTGGCGCTTCCCAGTTTTCGATGGCCTTGACTTTGGAAGGATCAACGTGAATTCCTTTCTCGTTTACAACGTGACCGAGAAAGTGAACTTCTCTAAGCCAAAACTCGCACTTGGAAAACTTCGCATACAACTTTTCTTTCCTCAACAATTCCAAAATCAATCTCAGGTGTTGCTCATGCTCGGCCTTGGTCCGTGAGTAAATCAGAATATCATCTATAAACACAATCACAAACTTGTCCAAGTATGGTTTGCACACGCGGTTCATCAGATCCATGAACACAGCCGGTGCATTAGTTAGCCCGAAAGGCATTACTAAGAACTCATAATGGCCGTATCTAGTTCGGAAGGCTGTTTTCGGCACATCTTCCTCATGGACCCTAAGTTGGTGGTATCCTGACCGTAGATCTATCTTCGAATAATAACTGGATCCCTGCAACTGGTCAAATAAGTCGTCAATCCTCGGTAAGGGGTACCGATTCTTGACTGTCAGCTTGTTCAGCTCCCTGTAGTCAATACACATTCCGAACGAACCATCCTTCTTCTTAACAAACAGTACTGGAGCTCCCCAAGGTGAAAAGCTTGGGCGTATGAAACCCTTATCCAATAGTTCCTGTAACTGATTGGATAGCTCTTGCATCTCAGATGGAGCTAATCGATAAGGCGCTCGAGCTACTGGCACAGCTCCTGGGACTAAATCAATACGAAACTCAACTTGTCGCGGCGGCGGTAATCCGGGCAAATCTTCAGGAAAAACTTCTGGAAATTCGCGCACTACTGGTAAGTCTTCAATTCTTCGCTCATCTCCTTTCTTCTCTACGACATGCGCCAGGAAGGCGTAGCACCCTTTCCTTAGGCACTTTCGCGCCTTTAGGCACGAAATCAGTTTCGTCGCAACTCCCCTTCTTTCCCCTTGAATTACCAAGGTTTCTCCGTTCAACAGGGGGATCCGAACCTGCTTCTCATGGCAAATAACTTCCGCGCGGTTCTCGACTAACCAATCCATACCTACCACAATGTCAAAACTTCCCAAGTCTATTGGCAACAAGTTAATATTGAACCCGTGACCTCCCATGACTATAACACATTGTTCAGTTCTTTCGTTCGCGCATAACTGCCTACCATTGGCTAGTTCTATAGTATAAGGCGTGTCTAGCCTACTGGTTGCTAAGCCTAGGGAGTTTTTAAACTCAGCAGATATAAAGCTCAGGTCAGCGCCAGTATCAAATAAGACAGATGCAAAATGGCCGTTAAGCAAAAACGTACCGGTTACCACATTCGGCTCTTCTTTAGCTTCACCCGCGCTGATCACAAAAGCTCTCCCGCGAGCTTGGTTTCCCCTTTGCGGGCAATCCCGACTGAAATGCCCTGGCTTTCCGCATGCGTAGCAGTTGTCGCTTGCTCCAGCTTCTCTGATACGGCAATTCATCGTCTTGTGCCCTGGTCTGCCACATTTGGCACATTCGATTCTTGCGCATTCACCCTCGTGGTGATACTTGCATTTGTTGCACCATGGGCGAGGCCCGCTGTATCCTTTCCTTGATGGCTCCGCGGCTTGGATCGCGTAAACCCTTGCGCTTTCCTGCTTCTTGAACGGTGGCTGCTTGGAGTCGGACCCTCGGTGGTGAGAGTTCCACTTCCTCTTGGGATCAGAGGTTCGCTGCTCGATTCCGCGCGTAGTTAACATACCCGCACGGACCGTATCCCTTGTAAGGGTGATGGCCCGCGCTACCGCCTCATCAAAGGTTGGAGGCGCTGCGGCGTTGAGCGGAACCCTAACAACAGGAGGTAACCCAAAAATATACCTCTCGATCTTCTTTTCCTCCGTGTTTGCCATGTCTGGCACCAACTGGCAAAGTTCGTTGAACCGGTTGTTGTAGGCGTCGATATCCGTTCCTACCATGGTGTGGTTCCAGAATTCCTGCTGCAGACTCTGGATTTCTGCGCGAGAGCAGAACTTTCTCATCATCATTTCCTTCAGTTCCTCCCAGGTCTTGTGGAGAGCAACTTCTCGCCCCAATGTTTTCGTTTGAAGCTTCCACCAAGACGAAGCTGCCTCTTGGAACATGCAGGTCGCGTAAAGGACCTTCTGGTTCTCACTACATCCGCTAATGGAGAGAACTGTCTCCATCTTGTCAATCCAGTTGTAGAGCCCAATGGCCCCTTCGGTTCCCTTGAATGGCCAAGGCTTACAGGCCATGAATGTCTTATAGGAGCATCCTTTGTCCAAGGCTCCTGATTCGGGTTCTGGGGTCTCATTCTGACGACCCTGACTTGATTCGGCCTTGCTGGCCTCATGCGTCGCAATCGCCTGCGCGATTATTTCCGCGAGTTCCTCGGGTGTCATGGTAATTCCTTTGGCTTTAGTTGGAGGCATTCTCGCTTTAAAAGAATGAAAATATCAGACTTAGCGCATGTACTCTAAGCACATAACGTTATCATTATTTACTAGACAGTGTGACCCGTGTTCCTAAGTGTGTGTATAGTTTCTTTTGAAAATATTTTCTTTGAAAAAATATTTCATGCGATTCCCCAACGGTTATAGTCTAGGTTAAAACTTCTTTTCCTAGTTCGCTATAACCAGTGCTCTGATACCAATCTGTCACACCCGGCCCTGAGCGGCGGAAACAGCCGGGCGCGCGCGAGTGGGAATTGATACTTAAGCACGGGCCATTGCAAACATTCAAAGTAAGATTTTCATTGCGCATGAAAAGTTTAATACAAATACATTACATTGTTTAAAAATTACATAAAAACATCCAAGTATAAAAATTGTTGAAGATTTCCACGCCATATCCCCATGCGCGGCGGGAACAACCACGCGCATCGAAGGGATAGAACTAAAATCTTCCAAAAAGCTAGTTTAGATGTTCAGCGTGAGGTGCTCTAAGTGTGACTCCATGTGCTACCTAGTTATCTCCTGAAAGACACGTAAAAACATTTGAATCAGTATAAACTGAGTGAGTTCACAAGTCTTAGTAACTTGATAAATCGTATTGCATCATAATCTTGATACAAATCATTCTGAAACATAATTCTGATAGCATTATTAAAACACATGCTTGGTAAAACATAGTTATATCAACATATTCTGATAAAATCGTTCCGCGGGTTACGCGCGAACATTTCTGGGAACTGTGCTCGTCTATGCAAAGTGGCGCTGCCACTACGAGCTAAAATAATAATTCCGTCCCGCGGGTTACGCGCGGACGTTGTGCCGGAAAACAAGGCGCTCGTCCATGCAAAGGGGCGCGACCCCTACGAGCGGGCTCAAACCCATAGTACTGCCCCATGACCATACTAGGCACTCGTCCATGCAAAGAGGTGCGACCCCTACGAGTGGGTGGATCAAACCAGCAGTCCCTACCCTTAGAGTTCCAATGGTAAAGTGATCACTTACTCGAGTTCTAGCGCACATACATCGAAAACCTTAGATAACCGTTTGCATTACTCAACATGAAACATAACTTAAACACATAATTGCTTGCATAGCTTGTAAGTATACCATGATAAACATTATTTAAGTACGTGTCCCTCGCCCCGAAAACAGTTTAAAAATAGTGAAAACAGTGAAAATAGGGGCTGTGAGACTCACCTGTGGTTCTTGTTAAGGGATTAATCGAGATTCGGGTTTTCTTGGTGTTGGCCTCGGAATTGAAGGTCTAGAATACGATTAAATAACAAGAAGTATATATATTAAGATCAAGAAATAGGAGAATATAAGGGTTGGAAAGTAGATCTCAAGGTTATATTCTCGGCTTACCTAGTAACAGGATCGGAGCTGAAAACAACGGATGCTTGGGAGAGGATTAGTGCAAGTTTGCAGTTCTTTGGAGTGTGTTTTGAGTGATAATTTAGGTTACATATTTATAGGCAAACTCAAGGGAACACAATCCCTTGCTTTAGGGGATTGAAATCTTTTCATATCTAGGTGTAATGATGATAAAGTATGGAAATGTTTATTGTTTACTTAAAAGTGGAGGAGTGGACAAAAGATCTTGATTTGATTTGGACAGGACATGCAGGTCTGGGGTTGGTGAGAATAGGGTGGCTGACAGTTGACTTTTCATGTTACAGTGTGCTTTTTCAGGTACTTTTGTCAGTGTACAGTAAAAAGTGGAAAATCTCTGAAACACGCTACTGTTTCCTTTTGGGCGGGAGTAATCTCCTTATGTCTGGAGAATAGACTAAGTGTTCTGTGCGCATCACTTTGTGCGCATAGCTTTCTGCGTGTAGGACATTTCTTTGCTGCGGGTAGGTGCGTAACCTTCTCGCAGTTGGGGATATTGAGTTTCATTTGTAGATTCTCCAGGTGGTCTTGGTATTTCAACATAGTGATCAGTCATGTTGAAGTCAATTCCATCTTGGAGCTTCAGACAAACTAGCTCTCAATGTTCCCGCCATGCGGGGAGGTTAGTTCCCTTCCGCACGCGCATAAACGATTTAGGATGCACCCGCCTTAGCATCATGCGGGATGGTCTACCCATAGACAACATAACGTTAAGTTACATGAAAACATAAAGCCAAAACATTCGCGCATGGCGCATATAACATATGCTCACGCTGGTTCTTAACATGGTGCGCTTGCGCAGGGCGCACATAACAAATGCACGCGCTGACTAACATGGCGCGCTCGCGCAGGGCGCACATAACAAATGCACGCGCTGACTAACATGGCGCGCTCGCGCAGGGCGCACATAACAAATGCACGCGCTTAATATTTACAATCACCTAATTATTAGGTTGATTACTTAGTTTAAGGGATTGGGAATTTACCGGGTGTCACATTTATAAAGTAGTGATAAGTTCTTATTAGGCCGAGTGTAGTGGGCGGTAATATGGGGCGAAAAGGGGCGATATTTTGGTGGAACACCCCCCCCCCCCCGGAGATAATTGGGCGAAAAGGGGCGGGGGCGGGGTATTATTGTCGCCCGTTGAAGATGATAATAATAATATTTTAATAACATGACCGTTGTCAAACGGTCAATTTAAAAAAAAAATAAACAATATATATATATATATAAACATACACCCTTCTTCTCTATTTTATACACAAATCATACCCAATTTCTTACAAAAAGTAAACAAAATGAATCCTAGAAACAACCCGAACCAACCGAACTACCAATTCCCTGCTTTCGGTCAAGCGTATGGTTCGCAATCGAACCAACCGAACTACCAATTCCCTGGTTTTGGTCAAACGTATGGTTCGCAATCGAGCCACCCGAACCAACCGAACTACCAATTCCCTGGTTTTGGTCAAACATATGGTTTGCAATCAAGCCAACCGAGCCAACCGAACTTACAATGGAACCAACCGAGCCAACCGAACCAACCGAGCTATCCGTATCAACTTTCCGACCCGAACCTAAACATGTACGCCAACTTTCTCAGCCCCCAAATCACAATGCTGGCGTTCGGGTCTACACCACCGGAGTCGGAGCCGGTGACGGTACCGGATACGCAAACGTCACGGGCCTCCGGTTCAAGCACAAAGCCGACCCGTAAACACAAAAAAAACAACCGGGGGAGACGATGGCGCAACGTGATCCATACAAGCATTGGAACGAGGAGGAGGAGGTGGCCCTTGCAAGGGCTTGGATAGTCATTTTGGAGGATCCCGACGTCGGTAAGTTTTTTAATATTAAGTATTTATTAAAAATGTATTTAGTGTTTATTAAAATATATACTAATTGTTACAAATAATTATAATTTGTAGCTAACTTTCAAGCCACCGGGGTGTTTTGGAAGAAAGTATTTGAAGCTTGGCTCGCGATAACCGGTAAACTCGAAGACTACCGGGGAAAAGAAGCGGTTCAAGCCCACTGGAAGGGGCTTAACGCCGATTGTCAAAAATTTGCCGGGATAATTAACCGGTTGTAGGGGTCCGGCTGGCGTAGCGGGCATAACGACGTCAACATTATAGGTCAAGCCTTGAGCGACTTTCGAGCTCAGGGTCACACTGTTGAGCGGCCCGGGAAACAGTTCAAGTATTTGAGTTTTTGGGAAAAGCTACGTCGTTGCTCGAAATGGAATGTGGTACCAACCGTTCCGGCCGCCCGACGAGCCGGCTCATCCCGGCCTTCAAAAAGGTCGAAGACATTGTCGTCGACAAATCCGAGCACACCAAACACACCCTCCGATGCTCGTAGCTTCTTCCTCGACAACACGGTCAATTTAGCCGATGATTTGAATATACCCGACGAAGATGAGGTAAAGGAGTTGCCTCGACCACGCGGGAGATCGAGGAAAAATAAGGGGGAAGGTTCGTCGTCAACACGATTCAATACGGAGCCCGTTGAAATAAACGAGTTGGTCGGTCGTTTGGAAACAAATGCCACCGTAATTGGAGCCGACCTTCGAGCATCCAACAAACAACAAGAAAAGCTGAACCAGACGTTCGAATTAAAACAAATGAAAGACGACTACGAATCCCTCAAAGCGGAGGGGTTTCACGAGGATGCCGCATTATTGATGCAACGCCGACGTGAAAAAATGCGCGAATATTACGGATATTAGTTTCTTTTTTAGTTATGTTTTTTTTTATTTTTTTCTTTAGTTATGTTTTTTAATATTTTTAGTTATTTATTTTTTTTAGTTATGTTTTTTTTTGTATTTCTTTTTAATTTTAATGCATTTTTATTTAATTATTTAAATAAATTGGTTTTTATTTAATTAGTTTAATTATAAAAAGAAAATAATAAAAAAATACACTGTGGGCCCAACTTGTAGCCCCTACACCATTACACCCCAAAAACAAATTTCCACTCCATGCTGACTGGGCGCCACGTGTCACAATTCGCCCCCAATTATAGCCCATTCACTACACATAGTCTTAATGTTCAAATTAATTGTTATATCTTATGGACTTGTTTAGTTGGTTGCCTATACTTAATACCCAGAATAAAGAGCTACCAATGGGCTTCTAGGCTGTAGCCTAATGGTATCATCATCACCATCATCATCGTACTCAGTATATCCCACCAATAGCAAAGCTATGGTAGGGTCAGAGGAGGGTAAGATGAAGACAGCCTTACCTCTACCCTATAAGGATAGAGAGGCTGCTTTCGGTGAGACCCCCGGCTCGATAGTAGTTTTGCATCAAGCCTTGGACATAAGGCACATAGCACTCAATCATCGGGACACCGGCTGATCGGTGCATGTACCCTTGTCTTTCGGCTATCAACGCCACTACATGATGCCTGATTAACCGTCCGTCACTTTTAACGTTATTTTCACGAGATTAGTAAAATAACGTCAAAATTAGTGCAATTTCACTTTTGCCCACCCGAGGGTTCACACATATATACATCATATGTGCGCACCACAATGTAGCCTAATGGTATCAAAGTGTTTATTAAACTGGAGAGCTCGCAAATAGTGACGGTTCAAGTACGATGGTAGGCAAAAAAATGTTGTAATAGTTTGCAGTTCAAAACTAGAGTAATACAGAAACATTTGAAGTGTGTGCCAAACAAATTAACAAATCCAAGATCGAAGGTGATAACCATAATCCAAGCTTGATTGCATCATCTTTAAGTAAATGGGATTAAGAGAACACTACTTTGTAGTAATATAGATGTAGTAAAAAGATCTTTATATTGGAGCTCTTTTTCTATTATTTATCTCTGCCATATCTTTAATGGCGGTTGATTACACCTACAACCGACATGGAAACCTAGAAACGCTAGTTTTATTTTCTAAAAACATGTACCAGAATTAGAAAAAGACTTTTTAAGTCTTCACTTTCACTTGTAGACAAAGTTAAACTAGCTTTGCCCCATCATAAGTGTAAGATGCCACAAAATTCAGTGTCATTGTACACACATATATGAACTCTTTTAACTCCGTCTTTGATTTAACGCTTGCAAGGAAAATATAAAGCTAAACCGAGTAACATTATTAAAAAGTTTAGAAGAATAATTAAAATCACTAAAAATGAAAGCCCTACTTGATGGTTGTGTTGACTAAGAAACACAAAACGTAACCAACTCATTGTTATGACATAGCATAGCAAGAAGATAACAATCTTAATAAGCAAACACAAATACTCCGGTAATCTTCCATGGAGTCGTGTGCACGACTAATGGTTTTAAGTTTGTGATGATTCACCTCTATAATAGAATCAGCCCATAACTTAACTTAAAACTATTAGTCAAGCACACGACTCCATGGATTATCGATTATTCAACCCTGAGCCTTCTTAGAGATTGATGATGCTTAAGGTTTAGCTTTCATTTGGATGTGTACCGTTCTCATAGACTAGGTCCGCTAGATCGCTCTCAAAGAAAGCCTCGTGAAGAGCCCGGACACATTTTTCAGATTCTCTGTCATTAACTATCAATGATATATTCACCTGCAACAATCAGATAAACACTCAGTATCTTGTGCATGTCAAGGCCGCAACTAGTTGCAGCTAAAGTCGGCTAAACAGGTGGTCAAAATAGGCTTGAGTACTTTTACAGTTTTATGTGGGTTGGGTTAGGCCAATTAGAAAAAGTTATTAAATTTTGTAAATAACTAATGCATTCACTATGAATGTATGATTACAAAAGCTATACTATTAAAACAAGAGAATGTATGTGGAGCAACGCAAGTGAAAGGGTTCTCTAGATGACCGGTTGGCGTATATTAGGCTACAAAAGTATGTATCCTGTTCTGTTTAAACCAAAACAAACAAAAATCATGCACCTATATTTTTCAAGTGCCTTTTGTTTTTTTCCTAGATAGATACAAAGGTATTTGTCTTTCATAACTTCTGAAGGCATTTATTTGGCCGATCTAGCATTAAACAAAACCTGATATATAGAGGTAGCCTACAAAGTACACCCCGGTGTTTACGTCTAATCATTGTTTTATAGTATATATTGATACATGGGTAATTGTGTCTTTTCAGAATTCTTAAATGCATTTCCGCATCAGGCATGTTTTGGGCCAAAGTAGTTTTAATACAATGGATCTCTAGATGAAAAAAAGTTGTACAGTTGGGCTCACACACACTATCTCATAAAACAAAAATATACTGTTTCTTCTAAATAAGATAATTTCTCATGTTAATATTATGATACACGTTAACCATCAATCTACCAGATCGGCTCGTTTAACCCGTTTCAATTTTGGCTATATTTCCTTAACACTTTACCCGTTATCAAAAACAGAAAACTAAAATTGACATGTTTCCATATAAATGGGTTCAAAAGTACCACCTCTGAATGCAATCACATTAGATAGATGGAATGAATACCTTGGATGCTCCTTGAGATATCATCTGAACATTGACTCCAATTTTGCGAAGAACATGAAATGCCTATTTAGTACACATTAAAAATCAATTAAAGTAAGGTCACATAAAAAGTCAACACAAAAAAGACTTCATTAATTAAGGTTTGACTTTTAAGTCTATAACAATACCTTCTCTAATATTAGTGAGGACCTTTGAACATTCCCAATAAGTGAAATAATTGATCTGTGTTGTAGGAGATTCACTTTAGCAATTTTTTCAAGTTCTTCCACGACATTATCAAGTTCCTGCTTGCCAAAACACCAACACCATTCACATCATTTTGGTGCACCAAATTTCTTTATCGTATGACGTATATTACTTAGTTCTTTAAAAACTGATTATTTAATCAACTTATTAGTGACTAATAAAAGATTTTAAAGGCCATATTCAATATGGTACTTATTTAGATCTCGCTGAGATTGTTTTAGAAATATATTATTTTTATTTTTTATGTTTATATTTCATTAAGCATATGAATTATAAAATATTTGTCAAATTGAGAATAAAATCATATATTCAAATACTTGCCTGCTGAATCAACTCCCTGCTCCAAAGCTTAGAAGGATCCAAAGTTAATGAAAGACTAACTTCACTAGTAGCTACAACATCCACCGAAATACCCAATTCTTCAAAAGTAGCGAATACCTAAAATATGTGAAAAATACACATTAAAAACTAAATAAGCTGTTCAAAGAATGATGAATAGTAGTGGAGGCAAATTCTTGAGTTTGGGTTGGGTAGCAAGTTGAAAATTTGTAATTTTCAGCACGGTTCAAAATGGAAAGGTTGGCTTCCATTAACATTTTTTCTTCTTTTAGTTATATACTTGCATATAAAATTAATGATATAAATATGATTGCAAAATTAAGATATGTGCATTTGAATACATATCAGATGACTTTTAATTTGTTTGACCTGCTCAACCCGTTTGACATGTTACTCATTTAATCTTTTAGCTTAACCCGTTAGACCCACCAGAGAAAAAAACATATCCCAAATTGACCAGTTTAGATACAATCGTGTCCAAATAGCCACCTTTGGATGACAAAATTATTTTTTACCTTGGCCAAGAATCCAAATTGCCCAAGCATGCGAGTGCTAACAATGTCCAGCATGGTTACATTACGTTTCAAAACAATGCTAGTCAGAATTGCCTGAAATTGTGGAAGGCGGACGTTTAGGGTTTCAGAATTCTGATAAATGACTGTTAGCTTATACTTAATATGCTACTCACCTTTGACAAATCCCTTGATTTAGTGATTAGGGTACCTGGAGCATTACGGTTATAAGAATTTTTAACCCTAACGGGAATATCACCCTCTCTTGCAGGCCTCATAGACTGCGGATGCAGCACCTACAAAAAAGAGCAAAATGAGAGAATAAGAATTAAATGAATAAATATTAAATAGACAGAGTAAAGCATCAAGATTTTCTCATCTTTTTATCTTGCTATATTGGAATACATAAATCAAAAAAGAAACGGGCCAGAACACCCTTTGTCCTAATATTTGAACTCTTATAATAAACTATTATTATGTTGATTATGATTAAAACGATATCCTTACAATAATCCAAATCTTTGAATAAAATATACTTTGAAGTTTTGTGCATTATAGATAGGCTTTTGGGTGACTTTCAACATATTTAATATGTTCAACCAATTTGATCCGTCTTCCCTATAACTAACTTTCTTATTGACCATTAGAGACAGAACACAACACCAAGAGACTCGTTCATAAGAAAAATGACCAAAATTTAGATCAAAAGGCTCATTCCTTTAAAAGATCCCCTTCTAGAAAAAGGGAATTTAGATCTAGAAAGCAACTAACTTCATACCATACAAAGTCACAAACCTTAAAAACAAAAGTAAATAAATACCTGAGCACCAAAATATGCAAGTTCAGCAGCTTCGTCAAATGTTAAATATGGTACAGGTTCTGCACGAGGATATAAGGTAGGGTCGCATGTCAAAACACCATCCACATCCTTCCAAACCTGTATAACAAACATACAAAAGTAATTAGTTTTTTTTCAAGTCCGTTAGGATACATAAAATTAGTAACTACACTTGCTTTGAAATATTCAACCTGAATTTCTCGCAAACCCAATCCTTTACCGATGGTTGTGGCTGTCAAATCACTACCACCTCTGCCCAATGTAGTTACTGCACAAGTCCTCCAACCCTATAAATAAATATATGAATTTTGTTTTTTAGTAGTTTTCATGAAAAGAAACCTTGAAAAAAATTTTAAAAAGATACATAAATTATCAAATAAAAGACCTTCCCAAGAAAGCCAGTAACAATAGGGATTGCAGGATCACTTATCCAATCACCATGAAGTCTGTTAGCTACAGCTGGATAAGTTGCTTCTAGAATATCAGCATTAATAAAGTCATCCGTTGTTATAAAACCAATATCAAATGCATCGTACTGCAAAAAAGATATAACGAAACAAAAAGTTAGCACAGAATGACGCTCGTGAGGTGTACTTAAGTACTTTGTCTACTTAATTAAAGCTGCACACCTATAGCTTTCAATTTGAAGAAGTAAATCCAATTAAACAATATTTGAAGCATGAAAAGTAGCAAAATTCAGTCATCAATCATAGAGGGCCATTAAAAAATAACCCATGTAATGGCTTTGTAAAACGAATGACCAATATTTATAGATTCTAAACTTAATGCAAGTAATTAAGAAACTACATACTTGGCGGGCTTTGACACCGATTTTATTCAAGTAAGCTGCAAATATTCTAGTGGACATGCACTCCCCAAACGAGACTAGGTAATCTCTGGAACGTGGAGTCAACTCTTTTAGTGCATTAATCCCATTAAGCAGCCGCTCTAATTTTTCTAAGTGGTCTGCAAAACATCAACAATATATGAAACTAAAAACCACCTAGCCATATGAAGCAAAAAGAACCAACATCCGCCCAATTGAGCCAGCAATCATGCACATGACTTAAATGTCGGAATCAAAACCATTAATGACCACATTTAACAATTAAGAAATCCGAGCAGAAAACACTTCAATTTAAATGACTGCAAAAACTAGAGGCCTACCTGTAATGATTGATCTGTCTAATCCAAGTTCATCCACCGTCCTGAGTATTTACACCAATGTTCAATCAGCATAGGGTGTCTGTAACTTAATAAAAAATCAAGATTTTTACCTGTTGTGTAGTTCTTTCACAAAACTCAACTCATCGATTTCAGACGCATCAGAAACATGATAAAACACTGATTTAACTCTAAACTTTTTTAAAGAAACAAATAATACATCAATTATAATAAAACAATGATTGGACAAACCAATATAAGCTTGTTGGTAGTTTTGCCCATAGCAGATAGAACAATCACAGGATTCTCTTCTGGAAAGCTGAGGATAAGTTCAGCTACTTCTTTCATTCTATCTGCCGAGGCTACTGATGATCCACCAAACTTCATCACGCATGATAGTTGGTTATTTGATCCTTCTAAACCTTTTAATTTGGATTCCGTCTGTACCAGAGCATCGTTCTTACTAGCATCACAAACAACCTTCGGGTCTCTTCCCCTGCTTGGAGCTGAAACCCTAATGGCTCCACACAATTCAGTGGGTGAATCAAAACTAAGCCGTGCCTGTGAGCACAAAGATTGGGAGCGTCCATTGCTCTTTAAAAAACAATAAGGTGTTTTGATTCCACACAAGTGCGTTGCAGCTGCCATTGATACAGTTATTATTAATAGCTGAGAGAGCTAGCTAACTAACTGGCTTAGCTCGCCTTGCTATAAACTGAAATCTTCAAAATGTGATCCGATAACGAGCTTTGGTAATGAAATTAATGCAGAACCAATGAAGAACCTACAAGCACCAGCATACAGAGATTGAATTAGCAGCAATGGAAAACCGATATAACACCAAAATGAAGATTTTACCAATATGAACATTCGAAAAGAACGAAGCACGTAAAGCATGCACCTAACCAATTGGTGTCTAGCTGGGTTGGATAAGGCTTGGGCTTTCCTATGGGAGGTCTCAAGTTCGAACCCCACTCCGGGCGGCCTTGAGGTACCCGTCACCAATGAAGTTCTACTAAGACAGGGAAGCCGTAGTGGCGCGGGTTCGATCCTGAGGGTCGGCCCAGATCTGTCGCGGACTGAATGGAGGTGTTTTACCGGCGTCATAACTCTTGCGGGGTGGGGTGATGGGTATCCAAAATGGGTACCGGGGTAAGGGTTCCCTCCTCCAACCCTTTTTTTAGATGTGCAAATAACAGTTAACCAGGTTTTGGAAAGTCGGCTACTGGACAAACGGTCAAAATTGGTTATTGGCAATACCGGTTACGGTTCCTAACTTGTTTTGAGTGAAAAGCCCCTAACCTATGTATAGCTGGTTCATTTCAGCTATTAACGCTTAACGAAAAGAACGAAACACGTAAAACAATTTGAACGTAATTCCCTCTAGAACACAAGACGGTGTCGGGTTGAGTCGAATGGGCCAGTTTTGAGTTTTATGAAATTGGGTTAACTGATTAATAATTAAATCGATAAAGAATAAATTAGTTGAGCTGAATATAACTTATAACATACTAGATCGAGTCCATTTTAAATGTACCGAGTCATGGTGTATACAATATAACCTAATAATCAAATTTGGGCTTATTGTTTTGAGTTTGTAATCAGTTTTAGAGTTATATATTTTTCTGGTTAATAATAATAATAATAATAATAATAATAATAATAATAATAATATTTAGAGTTACTGAATCCAAATTCATCGTGACTATGGTGCATGAGAATCATAAAGCAAATGTGATATCGTATTCGCATCAGATCAGCTATCAATTATCCATCGGCTTATGGTTAAGATAAATGTAGAGGAAATCAACGCGAAAAATGAAATGAAATGAAATGAAATTGAACGGCATACCTGAATTAGAATTAGGTTAGGGTTTATTGAGCGTAGCTACGGCGGCGGCGGCGGAGGTGTGGGTTGAATGGAGAATGGCGGGACCTCCAGAAGGACCGATTGTGACGTTTATAAATATAAATTATGACACGCCACTGCTGAAGCTTCCACTCGAGTCACATTAAAGGGGTAGTAGAGCCGAGCCGAGCCGAGCCGAGCCGAGCCTGAGTTTAGTATGAATTTTAATTTTTTGAGCTCTATTTCTAAAACTTTAACTTTGGCTTATTAGCTTTTCAAGCAAAAGTTTGGCTCGGCTGCTCGGGTTTGCTTTGTTTATTATTTATTTATTAATATTACAAATAACATTAATTATTAAATAAGTATATAACATTAACTTTTAATATATATATATAGGCTCGTTTTGTTTAGGCGTGCAAGACGATTGGAGCTTGATAAGTGAAGTTCATGTATGGGCTCATTTACTAAGCAAGCTCGTTTAGGCTTAGTTTGATTCGAGTTTTTTGCGAGACGATAAATCATATATATTGATAATTTATAATTTGTTTGGTTTTACTCTCGGTTTTAGAATCTTTCTTATGTTCACTGTAGGAGTTTTCTAATCGTATCTAGTGGTTTGGTTTATGGCTTATGCTCAAAACTGGTTGAAAAACAAAACGGAACCGTAAAATTTTAGGCTATGTAACACTATACAAATAATTGGGCTCAACTTGACAAAAAATACATAGAGTCAGTCTTAAATATTTTAATGTTGGGACATTATGGCTTCTACAATTTGATCGTGCATTTTACATTTTATATCTTTTTTTTGTTATTAGAATGGTTCGGTAAACCGCTAGTAACAATTTGGATTGGTTTAGTTCATTTAAATTCAAAGGTTTGGTTTTAATTTATAAAATTAAAAACCATTACTTACGGTAATGTTTGAAAATTTAATATTTAAAGCGGAAGCATGATATACAACTTTACAAAGCATCTTATATCCCACATATGCTTAAATAATATTGAAAATAAAACCAAACTGTATTAAGTTAAAAAGCTATAACCTTTTGATGGTAATGATAATCCTTTGATGAAGATGAATACTCCACTAATGTCAAGATCAAGATGAACTACAAGAACTAATTTTTATATATATAATATGATGTTTTTTAACGACAAATATTACCTTTACCCTTACTACTGAATTACTCAAAATTTACTCGTAGTATGATATTGAACCCAATACCTTTCCCCTAAGAGGCTTGCACCTCTATTATATAGACTAGTTCCATAATGACAATATGGCTTATTTGATGCAACGAAACGCAAATAAGATCAAACACAAACTTTTCTAAAGACTGTATAAGTTAAAATTTCACCAAAGAGGACAGCCTGTTTTGAACCAGATAAAACCCGATAAGCTGTCAAATTATAACCAAGAACCAGACCATAAATCTATGAAACCCAACCGGAAAACACTCAACCCTATAGTGATCTTTCCATAGCTATAGTTATGCCCTCAATAAACCGAATACATATAATATGTAGAACAACTAAAGGATCTCCAAACGAGTAAACAATCAGGTATTACGCCCACGAAAATAGTCATACAACTCAAAATAAATAAACAGAAGATCACAAATAACATATCTCAAGCCATGCGTTTCTTCTTTGCTTTCTTTTCTTCAGAATGGCCCGAGCTATGACCTGAGTTCTGACTAGACTTGCTAGGCTTGGGCCGCGCCTTTTCTTCAGATGAAGAACTTTTGCGCCCGCTGCTATGGGTAGACATGTGTTTCTTCTTTGCTCTCTTTTCTTCAGAATGGCCCGAGCTGTGACCTGAGTTCGGGCTAGACCTGCTAGGCTCGGGCCGCACCTTTTCTTCAGATAAAGAACTTTTACGCCCACTGCTATGGGTAGAAGCCCGCCCACTTGAATGGCCGGGTCTTATACTCTTTGAAGGGGTTGCAAAGCTAGAATTAGTCAATGATGTTCCAGAAGACCTTTCATAGAGCTGTTTAAGCTTCTTGATGTCATCTTTTGGCACTTCACTAGGCTCCATATAATGAACAAAGGAAACTCGCCTTTCAATCTTACGACCTGTCAACATAATAACAAGTAAAGTTTGAGTATATTTTAACATAAATTCATAAACAATTATGAATTCCTAAACGTTCGTAGTTGCATGTGAAGGCAATATGAATGGATCAGAATTTAACACTCTTTATAAGATTACCTTCTAAAAACTTTAAAAAATGGAAGTTAATGGTAAACTAAATGACCATGTGATGGTCTTTTTAGTAAGCAACCATTTAAAGTTCCCAAATCACCATTCGAAATTAAAAAAATAGAAAAATAGATAATCAATCTTGAGTTTGATACTTGCAATTTTTAGGCTGATCTCTTAGTTGAAAATGATGAGAAAGAGAACATTGTAAATTAGATTTTTACCCTTGTAAAATGGTGAAGGAAGGTGATTATTAATTTATTATAACAATCTAAATCTGCATTTCATGCTAAATTAAAAGCAATGGTAAATTGGTAAATGGTAATACATCTAAATTTAACTAAATAGACGAAGCCATACGAATTTTTGAATGTCCTGAAGAATTTAGAATCACTCTGATTTTTGGTTCCTGTGCTGTAGAGCTAACAATGTCATACGATTTTCCTGTCAAAATAAAAATATGGAAAATAAGAAACTCTGTTGACAATTATTGTTCAAATAGGCAAATAGCATTTAACTGTTGACATTTATCTATGCAGTCACCAAATCACAAAGTGTTAATTGTGCTCATTCAAGTTTCTTTCTCAAGTTACTTTGGTCACTTCAGGAGTATAGACCACAATCATATAAAAGAAAGAAAGGACTGCTAACAATGAGAATAGGCATGTAAATGAACTGAACGTTCATGAACTGTTCGTGAAAATGTTCAGAGAGAAGTTCATTATGTTCGTGTATTTAATAAATGAACGAAAATGAATATAATTTTTAATGAACAAACACGAACACATGTTTCGTTCATCCGTTTATTTCCATTTAAGTTCGTTTATTTGTGTTCGTTTAAACTTTAATAAATATATAAGTAGTAATATTTATATAGATATGAACATGAAAGTGGCTTGTTTAAATAAACTAGTGGCCTAAAATCCAAATCAAGATGGGTTTCAAGGTGATTAACCGTGAGTCCTGGGTCAGCCGTTTTTAGATGAATAGTGATATTAGACTTATTCATTAGGGTTCATCAATTCTAACTTATGTTCATTTATGTTTGGTCAATTATGTTCATTTGTCATTTGAGTTGGTTTTTGTGTTCGTTTATGTTCGTGAACTGTTCGCTTAAGTTTTAAACGAACGAACATGAATGGACACGAACATGCCTATTTTCTTAATGAACAAACATGAGCGAACACGAACATGCCCGTTTTCTTAATGAACAAACATAAACGAACACGAGCATGCCTATTTTCGTAATCAACAAACACAAAATGCTTATTTTCGTAATCAACAAACATGAAAAAAAAGTTTCGCCCAGTTGTATGCTCGTGTTCGTCGATTTATTTACAAGCCTAAATGAACATGAAAATCCTATTGAAAACATGTTTACATTACAACTTATGTGTTTACAAGTTCACGATGATGCTGTATATAAAATACTACTAAAGAGTAAATAAAATCCAAGTGAGGTAAATGGGGGATCTCGCCTAGGAGTGCAAACAAGCCAAGCCACTTGCAAGCTATTCGAGATCAGCTCGTAAAAAGGTTGATCGAACCAAACTTAAACAAGCCCGAGCCGGCTCGCAAGCCTAAACAAGCCTATCATTTATATATACATAAAAAGATATGAAAAGATAACTACTATGTTATATATAAATGTATAATTGAAAAAAGCATCCAAACAATTATAAATATATAAAATTTAATTAACAAACAGTAAACGAGCCGAACTCAAGCTTTAGAAATAGAAATCGAAACAGGCCGAGCTCGAGCTCTGTGTAAGTTAAACGATCCGAGCTCGAGCCTAGTCTTGATAAAATATTTTATAAATAGTAAAGTATATCAAGTGAGGTAATTTGATGATTTCGCACTCTTCTTAGTACTAAATAATAATATCAAGTAATTTGTTTTAAAACTCACCAGATGAATCGTTTACAGAGCACAAGTGCCCGTCAACATCTCGAGTATCCATAGTAAATTCTTGCCCATCAAGATCAGGAACCTGAGTCCGAATCAATAAAACAGGTTATTAAATAATAATAAATGTTTGAAGTGAATAATAATAATAATAAGGTGTTACATGTTTAGGCCAATGCACCATCCACATCTCCTCTTCGTCAGAATCTGAGTCTAGTTCAATTATAGGATCCATTAAATCCTCTTCAAGTTCCATTACAAATCTATCTGCTGCTTCTGAAAGCACAAAGCAAACAACAACCTCAGATGACGAACAAAAACCCTAGCTTGCTTGCTTGCTTGCTTGCTTGCTTGCTTGATTGATTGAGGGTTTAGTGAGGAGAAAGAGCCGAGGTTTATAATCAGTACGACTTCTTACAGACCTAATTTTCAAGCCCAAAGCCCTTGTTTGGGCCATTCATGAACCGGTTCAACAAAACGTCAGATTTAATTTAAGATATAATAATTTATAGGGTTGAGATACTTTACAATAATGTCTTAACGTACGATAGGTACGCGAGACGCTCAAAGACAAAAAAACAAGGTAAAAATACTAAAACGCTCAGCCGGAAACCTAAAACGCTCAGCCAAAACTAAAACGCTCAAAAACGGGTTTCGTGAAAAAAAAGTAAAAATTCGATCGATTAACGATCCAAATCTGTTTTTTCTTTTCTGTGAATCGATGATTAATTGGGTATGTATTGATGATTATGAGATATTTTGATGTGATTTCATGGATCGATTCGTGAAAAAAGGGACTCGCGTACCTATTGTACGTTAAGATATTATTGTATTGGATCTTTTCCCATAATTTATATATAGTGTAATTAAATTGAAGGTAGATAGAAAGATGAAAATGTAAAAGAATACAATACAAATATGTTAGTGACGCCCTACTTGCGGCGCGCGCATATAATTTATATACGTGTGGGTTCTCGGGTGGGCAAAACTGAAATTGCACTAATTTTGATGTTAGTTTAATACTTTCATGAAAATAACGTTAAAAGTGGCGGAATGTTAATCAGGCATCGTGTGGTGGCGTTGATGGATGAAAGACAAGGGTACATGCACCAATCAGCTTGTGTCTCAATGGTTGAGTGTTATGTGTCTTATGTCCAAGGCTTGATGCAAAATTACTATCGAGCCAAGGGTCTCACCGAAAAGCAGCCTCTCTATTCCTACGGGGTAGATGTAAGGTTGTCTACATCCTACCCTCCTCAGACCCTACCATAGTTTTGTTATTGATGAGATTTACTGAGTACGATGATGATGATGATGATGATGATGATGATGATGATGAAAAATATGTCAGTGATCTTCGGTTCAGTGGTTGATGTGAAACATCTAAAAACTTCATTTTAAAATGGGGGAGGAGGTATTGGGCTCAAGCCCAACCCGTAACAAAAAATTAGGGGTTTCAAGTTGGGTCAGAATGTTTTCTCGTATGTGGATTTCCTCCTAAAAGTGGACTAAGGATGATATTGATCGTGATGGTCAGTGAACTGTTAATGATCCAAATGGTCGTTCATAACAAAAAAGACATAAGATTAATACAATGTATATTTTATTGCAATCACATAGCATGATATATTATAACCATTGCCGTTGGCGGGTTGTGTTTGTAAAACTTTGCCTTTCAAAAAGGGGAAGTAATAAGGATAGGTGCAAAATTAAGTGTTTTGTTTGATTAGTGTAAGTAATAAGAATAACGGACGAAAGGGCCAAAATTTCATGAGTTTATGTTGTCTCGTTTTTATATACAAAATAACAATCATAATCTTGGGGTGTGTTTCGACTAGGGCTGTAAACGAATCGAACGAACACGAACAAGGTCTTGTTCGTGTTCGTTCGTTAAGAAAATAACGTGTTCACGAACGGTTCACGAACACTTACCGAACGAGATTTTATATTCGTGTTCGTTCATTAAGGAAATGAATGTGTTGACGAACGGTTCACGAACACAAGCGAACACAAATAAAATCAACAGAGCCTGGAGATTGAGACCGACGTATTCATCAATGAGAATAATGAAAGCCTGTAAACGAATCGAACAAACACAAACAAGGGCATGTTCTTGTTCGTTCATTTAACTTTAAACGAATACGGACACTTAATCGAACAAATATATATGTTCCTTTTCGTTAATTTTAAAAAAAAAAGAACATTTGCGTTCGTTTATATTCATTTGTTTATAATCTAATATAAGGGAACATAACTGAACAAAGATAAACGAACATAAATGAATATAGATGAACAAATGTAAGTGAACACAACAAACATAAACGAACATAAATGACAACACTTCAATGAACACAAATAAAAAAAATATAAAACCTTAAATTAGATGACTCATTCAGATAATAATTAATTATTTTATATTAATACATATACGGACATAAATAAACGAACATAAACGAACGTTCATGAACATAAATGAACGAACGGAACATGTGTTCATGTTCGTTCGTTTAATTAAATGAACACAAATTTTTTGTTCGTGTTCGTTCGTTTAATAAATAAACGAACATAAACGAACTTCCCGTCGAACGGTTCACGAACAGTTCACCGAACGTTTGGTTCGTTTACAGGCCTAGTTTCGACTTTTGACGACATTGGAAAATAAATTTCACTTTTCTAATATGCAGGTTGGCATAATGTGATAAGAGTAAAAATTTAAAATATATTCTTTGTGTGGTTCGTTAACAAATAATTGAAAGTGGAATTAGTTCACTCAAATGTGTTGAAGGACGATCAATCAAATTATTTAACGTAACATATACATAATTATTTACAAACTGTGAATGAATTCAACAAAAGGAACTTGGAATCTTCGACAACCCATCGTCATTGCATCTGATAACCCTATCATTGGACCCACCTTGTCGTCTTTATAGTCATCACCATTATGCATGCGAACATCCATACATCGACCACCATTCTCGCTTCTCCCACCCGCCCCCGCCCTCGCTATGTGATTTTTAGATTCGTAGCACCATAGCCATCATTTGAATTGTTTATATTGTGGGACTTTGATTAAGAACAAGTGTGTTCTATATACATTGTTGTCACAAAATTGTTACGGACTGATGTTGAGCAACAAATGTGGGGTTTATAGAATTATAGTCCAAACAAATGTGGGGTTTATAGAATTATAGTCCGAATGAGCTTTCTCACTTACCTGGCTAGTCTTTTGGGATGAGTTCTCGTGTTTTGGCTATAACAATATTTTTTGAGATGGAACTATATTCAATGTAAAATGATGCATTTTAATGTTTTATATCATAGCATTGGTTTCCTTTCTCGCCAAATCTTTTGACAAAGGTTTGTGGTTAAATTCACCTAAAGTTTTCCGCCTTGGTTTCTTTGTTTTATGTAAAAAAACATAGTAAAGTGATTTAGTAGGATTTATGCATTTGTATATACTTTATTTGATTTCGAACATTTTTTTAGTCATTCGACATGTTTCATTTTTACTCGAGTCTTTTAGCTTAGTCTACTTGACCCGTTAGTCCTTTACAGATAAATGATAAAACCCGAATCAACACTAAATGGGTTATAATTGCCGTTTCTAGCTGGTCTCTTGAAAGTAGGCCAGCCAGTTTGTTTTATTATTAGTCATCTTCATCCCATGCTTAATTCTTCCTTTTCCTTATCTATACCCATATTATTTATTTATACATTTATTTATTTTTTATTTGCAGGAGATGTATTTCTACTGATACCATCATCAGATGCGTTACAAGAAATGAGTCATGGATATGGGAAGGCTGCTTGAGGTCCGATACAGTCCAACTTTTCACCAACAATCGGTCCACATCCATCATGGGACTTGCTACAAAAACCCAAACAAACATTCACAAGAAGAAAATCTGGCAAAAGCCGGTTACAAATGGTGAATACAACAACAAACCATGAAGCTGATGACGAGATGTCTCCGCGGGACTTGCCTAATCACATGATTAATGCCAGAATCAGCAACAGCCATTGTTCTGTGGCATCATCGTGTGTAGGTGTGTTTAGTCATCCGGTACCTATTGAGTGTCTGATGACAGGGATTCTTGGTTGTAGCCCGGTGATGGTGAACAAGATGTGCATAGAAGATTCTTCTGTGACAGTGCTCCAACATTCGTGGAAATCGGGCTGGCAGATTAAAAGATTAAACGATATTTCACACCTTAAGCTTCTATAGTAGAGGATTCTTTCAATTATGTAGCATCATGTGAAGTGTTATTTATAATGATAGTTGGTTTGCGTGTGTTGATTGTATACTTGGAACATTTTGATTCGGATAATACTATTTGTTAGAATTAATTTTTGTTGTATAAACTGTTTTTGTGCATCTATAAACCTCTATATTTTGACTCTGAGGATATCCATTTTCTTGTATACCCATTTTCATGTAACTTATGTGGTCTGTTGCCTTGGTGAATGGTCTTACGACTCATACACCAATATTGTCAATTTCGACAAGGAGCTTGCGACTGTTTCTTTTTGCTGGTTATTATGCAGTCGCGCTTAGCTATAAAATTTTATCTTATGTATACAGCCAACACTTCCAAACACATGTTAATATATATAACGCCAAACATTTTTTTTATCAACCGGTATCTCTCCTGTAGACAAGCGATATGGAATTATTATTACCAAAGTGGTCCATGACAAAACACATATTGAGGGGGTGTTTGGATGAGCTTCTAAAACCTGCTTATTTGCTATTTGTTTGTTGAAAAGTAAAAGATGTTTGGTAAAGCAACTCCAGAAGCTTCAAAATGGAGCTTTTCAAAAAGTAAATAAGCAAAATTATAAGCTCACCCAAACACCCCCTGAGATATGAAGTTTAGGCTTAGCTTCAAATACCCGTGTCTTTGCAAATGTAATGATGGTTTGACACAATTGTTAAATATAGATGAACTATGTGGGTGACGCTCACCTCATAGATTGTTTTGCTGCACTTGAATTATGGTAATTTGTTTTTGATGACACACGTAGAATATTTGTTGTAGAGTGCAGTTATTTACATGATGAGTTCATAACCATCCTCTTCTAATACTTTCTTTTTCAACTAAAAGATACACAATACTTTCTTCATTCTAGTAAAAATTTCTAGAGTTTTCAATCATGAATACGGTTCTGAAACCAACCTTCTAGGGATGTAAACGAGTAAACCTGTTTGTGAGCTATTTGCGATTGGATCACTAAAAGTTGTAAACTCGAGTCAAATTTCAAGTGGTGAGCACCCAATTCAGTAATTCCTTCTCCTAGAGAGATCTCATATTCGAATTTTGTTCCCTCTGGGTTTTTGTTATAAACCTTGAAGGTCGCTTGTTTAACATAAGCTGTGATTTATCTGATCTTGTTGGTTAGCAGAGTATTGATATATTAGTGAGTTTTCCAATAGTTCCCATAGTTTAAAAAAGGGAAAATACCATAAAAAACCAACATACTTTCTGCTTTTGCTCGTTAAAGTCCCTCAACAATTTTTTGCACGTTAAAGTCCCTCAACATGTTAAATTTGAACAAAAATGTGATATGACTCATAAAAACAATATGAAACTTATTTTTTTTTGCTTATGTGTTATTTTTTCTTATGTAATATATATGGGAAAGTGTATATGTGGCTTTTAAACATCTAACTCATATGCGGAACCCATCAAAGCCACGTTGTTTTGATTAAATATGACTAAAAGAGTTAAAATTATCAAATTCTTTTAGGGTTCCATTTAATACAATGTGAAAACCGGAATTGACAAGAACTCTGAACAGTGACATCGAGCATAGCAATTGAGTTCAACATCCCACACAAACTTCATAGCCCATATCCAAACCAATCCATCCCTAATTAATCAAAAAAATATTATACTGTTAACTCCATTATGTTTTCTTTCTATTTTTTATTTTACTTTTTTACGAAACTTGAATTAAGATGATTGGTAAATCATTCTAAATTCCTAGTACTATAACCAATACTTTAACATGTTCTAGCTTGCAGAAACGCACCGTAAATAATTCAGATTCATAGTGCTCCATTTTGATACAATGATACTTGTTATGTAATTGTAATAATATATGCGATCCACCATCAAAAGAAAAAACTCACACCATGTGATCTTGAGTAAACAATTCCATTGCAAAATTGAGGATTCGTAATAGGTTCTTGAGATGTGTCAGAATTATCAACCAGGAAAAAGAATATTATTTATATACTCAAATGTTTTTATAAGTTATGTCACATTTTTGTTCAAATTTAACATGTTGAGATACTTTAACATGCAAAAAATTGTTAAGGGACTTTAGCGAACAACAACAGAAAGTATGTTGGTTTTTTATGGTATTTTCCCTTTAAAAAAAGGAAGGCTTAACAAGCATATTAAATACTTAAGTTTAAGACCATTGTTGTGGGGTGTGAAAGCCCACCGCCAAAGAGCCATGTCAGGTCTTTTAACGAATTAACGCCCAATATCGCAACACCCTTAGTGCGAAAGGCAGTATGACATGAGGGTTGCGGTGTATATGCTTGTTTGTTTGATTTTTTTTAACTATTAATTAATAATATGAGTTTATAACCAGTTATTTCACTCAATCTAATTTATTTTGCCATTTTTACTCAACCCGCTCATAAGGCCACCTGAGTGGGGCGATGAAAGAGGCTACAAAATTTTGGAACACCACCCCCAGGCGATAGGGGGGGTTATTTGTCGCCTCTAATGTTGCTTTGGAAGTTATTATTATATTCAAATGTGTGATATATAAATATATATATATATATATATGTGGGAGAGTTATCCTAAAAACAAGTAGTTTCCTAGGATGACTAAGAATAAATCATAGTCATTGGATCATATCAATTAATGGTTGAGATTTAAAATTACCAAAAACCGTCATAGTTTCCTAGAATTACTTTTTCACCATTATAACCGACATAGTTTCCTAAAATTATTCTTTCACCATAGGTTTTAATGTCAAATGTCAAAATTCTATTGGTTCTTACCATTCCTAGGAAACTACTTCTTTTTATTTGAACCATTTTCTATATATATATATATATATGCTACAACACCACTACACCCTTAAAAACAAAAAAACACATTATTTCCTGACTGGGCGCCACATAACATAAAATGTCTCATTGATATAACCGCTCCACTACACATAACCTCAATATAACACTCTTTGGTGAATGTGAAAGGTACCATTATTTGACTATTTCTCTCTTTCACCTTGCCTCTTTGAAATTTCTTATTTTATCTTCGTATAACCTTTTTTAAAAATTTAATAAGTCATAACATTATTTACTAACTTATTATTTCACAACATAATTGCATAAGCAATCGAAACACGGCATGCATTCTCGGGTTTAAAATAAAAGAAAAAGAAATGATAAGATTGGATATGGGAAGAAACGAAAAGAAATTATATACTTAAAAGGAATTCTTGAGTTATAATAAAATAAAATAAAAAAAAAAGAAAAGAAAGTGTTAATTACATTATTGAGTTAGATAGGAAGGAAAAATATAGGAAAAAAATTGTAACTTTATAATTATGTTATCATAGCAACATAGAAAATATAATTGAGATTGAGTAAATAAGTAATATTGTAATAAACTGTAAACTTTCTTTCACAATCATACCATATTTGACTTTTAATATAAAAAACTCAATACTTATATTTTCTTTTGTTGGTTTTCTTTTCATTCTCTTTCTTTTATTTTAATAAAAAAATTCAATACTTAGACTGGTCGCTATGGGGCTCCAACGGCTGAGCTGGCGGGCGCCGATGGGCGCGGAACACCGCCGTGGGGCGCGGTTGGGACATGGGCGCCATCAATCCGGTCTTTGCAACGGCCGGCGCGGATGAAGAAATTTGGCGGGCCCTCTCCCTTCAAATTAGGTGGAGTCCAACAAGATCTGGTCAACGTGGTATTGGGTGGCGGTGGTGTGACGAAATTCGACGCCGGAGTCGTTGCAAAGGATGTGGAGGTGGTCGTCGGATTCAGTCGTGAGGCGGCCGACGAGGGGCAGGAAGTGAGAGAGGGTTTTAGGGAGAGAAAGCTTCAAGAGAGGGTGTGAGTTTGCAAGGATGTGGAGGTGGCCGTCGGAATTTTGAGGTTGAGGTGAAGTGAAGGTTGAGGTTGAGGTGAGGTTGAGGCCGGCGATGATGATGGTGAACAGTGTGAGGTTGAGGTGAAGTGAAAGGTGGGAATTTGGAGTTATTTATTATATTTATATAAATTTATAAAAAAAACAAAAAAAATTAAGGGGCTTCGAAGCCCCCGCACCATAGAGGGGCATCTTTGGGATGGGGCTTTGAAGCCCCCAGTGTCCACGTGGCGCTGACGTGACACTGGGGTGTGGCTTCGAAGCCTCTAAGGCCGAGTGTAGTGGGCGAGGAAAAGGGGCGATTTTATGGTGGAACACAGCCCCCTGGGTGAAATTTGGGCGAAATGGGGTGGGGGCAGGATTAGTTTATCGCCTGCGAAGATGGAGAAATAATAATATAATAATAATAATGTCGTTGGGTAACGACTATACATATAAAAAAAATAATAATTTAAAAACTTAATATATATATCAAACTTTATCTAACCATTTTCACTCTATCATACACAAACACAAACATAAAAATACCAATCATTTTTATTATTTTCATACTTCTTTAAACTCAATGAGTTCCCCGGATTCCACGAACTCTGCCGGGATTTTGGATCAATTAATAACGAGAGTCGAAGAATTCATCAGATTCACCTACAAGTGGCGGAAGAGCATTTAGAGGTCACGAACGCGGTTCGGGCCGTAGCCAATAACATGGTGTCCGGATCTGCTCCATCTACGGCACCACGTAGACGGTCATATATCCTTCGGGATCGTACGCAAGCGAACGCTCGTTTGATGAAGGACTACTTTGACGACACACCTACATTTAACGACACTATGTTTCGACGTCGTTTTCGGATGTCCAAGCGTTTGTTTGTGCGCATCGTTGGAGATACGGAGCGGGAGTATGAGTATTTTCGACAGAAACCTGATGCAAGAGGATATTTAGGATTCTCCGCCATCCAAAAGTGTACTTCGGCTATACGCATCCTCGCATACGACAACACGACCGATATCAATGACGAGTATTTAAAGATGGTTGAGAAAACAACGAGAGATGCGTTGGAGAATTTTTGCATCGGTAATATTTAAATTGTTTGTATTAACTATTGTTTTTAATATAAATATTGTTTAATAATTTATTTGTATAGGGATAATACAATTATACTCTCGTCGTTATCTGAGGATTCCTACTTCAAACGACCTGACTCGCATATATGATGTACACGAAAGCAAACATTCTTTTCCAGGCACGATCGGGAGTATAAATTGCATGCATTGGGAGTGGGCCAACTGTCCAACCGCATGGCGAGGTCAATACACTCGTGGTGACCATGGAGTCCCAACGGTTAGTCTTCAAGCCATTTGTTCACACGACCTCTGGATTTGGTCAGCCTACTTCGGCTCAGTCGGGTCCAACAACGACATAAACGTTCTCAACGCGTCACCCGTGTTAGAGTATTACATCAGCCGTAGCATACCGGTCTTACCGTTTTATGCCAACGATACCTTCTATCGTCACAGATACTATTTGAGAGATGGTATATATACAGAGTACTCGATCATCGTCAAGACGTTTCAAGACCCTATCGAAGAAAAAAGAGATTATTTTAAGAAGAAGCAAGAGTCTGCGAGAAAGGATATCGAGAGGTGTTTCAGGGTTCTAAAAAAACGTTGGCATTATGTGAAAAACGCAAAAATGAGCGATGCCATGTATACGTGTATCATATTGCATAATATGATTTTAGAAGACGAGGGAAAAGCAATATGTCAACACTATATACCAAGAAGCGTTCCAGAACAGTTCCCTGAACCAACCCAAGACCAACGAACGTATAACATTCACCAGCTCACATCAAGTGATATACATAACCAACTGAAAGCGGATTTGGTTCAACACGTGTGGGATAATCGTCCCGTTGAGGAAGACGAAGACGAGTACGAGTACGAGGACGAAGACGAGGAGGACAATGACGACGATGGGGACGAAGACGAAGATGAAGACGAATAGATTAGTTTTTTTATGTATATTTTTATTTTGGTGTGTTTTTTTATTATAATTTATTTTTATTATTCGTGTATTTTTTTTAGTTTATGTATTTTTTTGTATTTATTTTTCAATTTTAATACATTTTTATTTAATTATTTAAATAAATTGGTTTTTGTTTAATTAGTTTAGTTATAAAAAGAAAATAATAAAAAAGACACTGTGGGCCCAACTTGTAGCCCCTACATCATTACACCCTAAAAACAAATTTCCACTCCATGCTGACTCAACGCCACGTGTCATAATTCGCCCCCAATTATAGCCGCTCCACTGCATATATAGCCTAACCATAGCAAACATTCTTAGTATTTTCTTTTCCAAACCAATAAAAAAACTCAACGAGTTTTCCAAAATAATAAGTTACCAATCACCGACACACTCAGTCGCCCAGTCCCCGTTTGATGAGGAGACTGGTAACTCACACTTGACACCCTATATAAATAATGGTAAACCACCGTGTGTTTGAAAATAATTGAATTGTATGAGTGCAAGTATGCAACAGGTGTGTATATGTTATATGATATTTGTGTGTGAATATACGTGCTTATGTAAATGTTGATTGTTTTCTGTTTGCTGGGAACTAATCAAGGTGCCATTCATGATGTTGTTATCAATCCTTTTTGTCTGCAATAGATAATAATGACATGTGCTTGGGCGTTAATAAGTTTTTCCATTCATGCACGCCAACTGTTCGATGAAATGCTTTAATGGGAAAAGGAAATTTATCACTAGTATATGTTCTTCAATGGTTGCCTCACTACATATTATTTTTTTGGTTTTAATAGGTACCTTGCAGCTCTGTGTTGCAAGATATTAAAGCCAAAATTGATAATTATTATTATAACTATACGATAAACACGGCGTCGGTAGAACAAATGGGAAATGAATGAAGATCACCAAAGTAGCTTTGGTTGCTGCTGCTGATTCTTCTTTGCAGCTTGCCATCAATCACTTACCACACAATAACCCTAACCTCATTACTTTCTTCAACAAATATGTGGACACCACCAATGTCTGGTCATGGAATTCGGTCATCGCTGACCTGGCGCGTGCTGGGGATTACGTGGAATCCCTTCTTGCTTTCTCAGCCATGAGAAAGCTCTCTCTTACCCCAAACCGCTCCACTTTCCCTTGCGCCATCAAATCCTGTTCCGCGCTCTTTGATCTTTACGCGGGCAAGCAGACCCACTCACAAGCCGTTGTTTTCGGGTTTCACAATGATGTTTTTGTCTCGTCTGCTCTCATTAACATGTACTCCAAATGTGGTTACTTGGATGATGCACAGAGCTTGTTCGATGAAACGCCTGTTAGAAATATGGTTTCTTGGACTTCGATGATTACTGGTTATGTACAAAACGGGCGTCCGTATGATGCTTTATCACTTCTTAAAGACTTTCTGACTGAAGAGAGGTTAAGTGGTAGTAATGATATTAATGAGAACGAAGTGTGTATCGATTCGGTTGCTATGGTTTCAGTTCTTGCAGCCTGTTCCAGTATTTCAAACAAGAATGTCACAGAAGGGGTTCATGGGGTGGTTGTTAAAAAGGGGTTTGTGGAAAACACGAGAGTCGGGAATACTCTGGTGGATGCTTATGCCAAATGTGGTCAACTAGGTTTTTCTAGGAAGGTGTTTAATGAAATAATCAACAAAGATGTGACAACTTGGAATTCAATGATTGCAGTTTGTGCTCAACATGGGATGTCTACAGAAGCATTAGATCTGTTTTATGCCATGGTGCGAGATGCTGAGGTTAAGTACAATGCTGTCACGTTGTCTGCGGTTCTGCTTGCTTGTGCTCACTCGGGTGCTCTACAAAGTGGAAAATGTACACATGATCAGGTAATTTGAAATAAAATTGTTAACTTACAAAAGCTTGACTTTGTATTTGATAAAGTAGGGGCGTGCATTGGTTGGTTCTGAGTCAGACCAAGCCAGAAACCATGAGTTCCGTTTTAGGTTTATCGAAAACCGTCTGATTTTGTTTTTTTTGGTTTTCACAATGTTGGTTCGGTTATAGTTTCTTCAGTTTTTGCCATTTGGGTCTGAATTTTGGGGATAAAAAAAGTGGCCCAAAGTTATGAATTTGGGACTGAAACTTTGAACCTAAATTATTTTGTTAATTAATGATTATTACATATTAGGGCCTAAAATCTTTTGGGCGGCACAGTTTATTAATATATTATGAATTACTTAACATTCAAAAATAATAATTACAATCCATAATTTCAATAACGATAGTCAAAAGAATTTTTTTTTCTGTTTTTCTGTTGTTTTTACGGGTGCGGTTTGGTTATAAAGTCGGTTATGTTTTTCGTTGGTTTTCAGTACATGCAAAACCGAACTGGAAATTTAGTTTTTAATATAAAAATAACCAAACCATCGGTTTTGGTTTGGCTATTTCAGATCAGTTGTGTAGGTTATTTTGGTTACAGTTTGGTTGTTGCTGTTTTTTGCACACTCCTGTATAAAAGCACACAGAAGCTACATAATTTCATTGCTTTTTAATTGTATAGGTTATAAAGATGGGTCTAGAGGAGGATGTAGTTGTGGGTACATCGGTTGTAGACATGTACTGCAAATGTGGAAGAGTAGGGACCGCAAGAACCGTCTTTAACCGTATAAAAAACAAGAATGTGAGGTCATGGACCGCCATGGTTG